>NW_015506132.1:227716-257579 GCF_001515645.1 Sinocyclocheilus grahami
TGCTTTGATAGGAGATATTATTAAGTGTTGCTTTTGATAAAACAAGCTCTTTTTCATCATTAAAAAACATTTTTATCCATTTTCTTGCATATGAATGATTGAACCCTTCTCTGTGGACACACTGTTTTAGATGTAGTGAGAGGACATTAAGAAACACAGATTTGGTATAATAATAAGAAAATTAAATTGAAGGTGATAATTGTGTTACATACATTCTATTATTAATCCCTCATGACATTTAAAATTGAAAATATTTTTATTTGTTAAAGCTAATAGCAGTTACCATTGCTGGACCTGTTTTGTCCCACGTCTCAAGAATGACTGAGTTACATTTTAGTTTCTCAGGACTATTCTCCCCTCACAGACAAAAAAGGCGTCTGAATAGCAAAGTAATTGTGTACGATCATCACAAAGCTGCTGGTTTTCAGATTGAGGTGATTTTGCAACAAAATCTTATGGCAGTTTGCAACTATTTTACTTTTTGGCGAACTGTTGGCTAATTTGTACAATCTCATTTTTTACTTTTCGTACAATCTGCCATTGACCATTAGGTTCATGTGTGGACCTTCATGCGTATTGCTTTTCTAAAAATCCCACTGTTACGTTTTTCCAGGAGATGAGTTTTGAAAGCTACACTACACTCTAAAAAAAAAAAAAAAGTTGTCAATGGAACAGTATACCCTTTCAAATATTTCATACTAAAATGTACCATTTAGGTACTAATACGTACACTTTAGGAAATAATATGTACCTTTAAGGTATTCATATGCACCCCTCAGGGTTAAATAAGATACTAAATATACCTTTTAAAAAGATAATGCCCAGTGACAGCTTTTTAACCTTTTTTTCTGAAAGTTTATTATTTTATAGTATATTAACCCCTTCATATCTCTTTAGATCTTGGAAAATGTATTTCCTCATGAATCCAATGATTCAAGGCCACCATGTGACATCTTTACATGCAGCTCATGTCACACGTTCACCACGTGTTGCTATAGCAACGGACATGTAACCTCAGCAGACAGGGGCGTCATGCACTCATTATTTTTGAGAGGGCACGTTGGGGGGTCGTCATGTGACACACAGCAGCCACAACAGCACTTATTTATTTATTTTTTCCTTTTTATTCGAAACATCCCCAAACGCATTAACTATATCATGAAATATCTTGATTCTCACCTAGATTATGTTGATCTATAGTGGGCGATGGTCAAAGTAACCTAATAATGTAATCTATTAACTATGCATAAAAACCTGTCTGTTTACCTAATTAACAGATATGGATGTCATGCCATGACGTTTTAATACGACTGAGTTTATATTTAATGTGAATTTATCATTGAAAGTTAATTTTAATAAAACATTGCAAGTTAGGCTAATCATAACACTTTCATTGTACAGAAAGAGAGCAAAGAACATTCACTGACAGTCTAGTTCAAGCACTCTCAAAAACTCCCATTAAAATCACTGAAGCCGTTTACACTATGAAATTAATATCTTACAGATTCGTGCACACATTTGCACTTTGTTGTTTCTGATGAGAGAATTCGCAGGAAAAGGTATTCAGTCAGCGAGCGAGTGAAGAAAACACTGGCATTTTAGCGATGACTCATCTGAACACCTCTGATTGGTCATTGCATTCATAAGCTCAACGGCATTGTGTGTGATTGGTTAATGCGCAGTGCTGTAAAAACGCGTCTGTGTCTGGCTCAGCGCCAGCCAGCGAATGCAGTTTTGAATTTAGCAGCTGATGATATGACGCACTGAACGTTATAATCACGCCGGTGTGATTGTATTAAATATAGAAAATATGAATGGCTATTTTTTGTCTTTTGGAAGCTGCATTCAAAATCCACTTGGCTCAAAAATCTGAGGGGGCACGTGCCCCCTCACTTTGAATGGGCATGACGCCTATATCTGCTGAATAGGGATGGGATACCACTTATTTTGTTTTCGATACGATACCGATATTTTTCAAGGCAGTATCGTCGATATCGATACCGATTCGATTAAAAAAAAACTCATAGCGTAAGTGTTACTGAGTTGTAAAAATGATTAAGGCCTTTAGTATCTTGCTCCAATTGTGGGCGTTCTTGGAACAAGCACATGCTTATGCAATAAAGATGGATTTTGAGTGTGTAAGTGAAAGTAACATCTAGTTCATTCAGTTAATTCAATCATTCACATAAGATATCTCTGAAACATGTGCTATCTATAAATGAAGAAGTCATAAATGCTATAATTTTATGACATCATAAAACAACTGTAGCAAAAAAAAAAACTCATAGCGTAAGTGTTACTGAGTTGTAAAAATGATTAAGGCCTTTAGTATCTTGCTCCAATTGTGGGCGTTCTTGGAACAAGCACATGCTTATGCAATAAAGATGGATTTTGAGTGTGTAAGTGAAAGTAACATCTAGTTCATTCAGTTAATTCAATCATTCACATAAGATATCTCTGAAGCATGTGCTATCTATAAATGAAGAAGTCATAAATGCTATAATTTTATGACATCATAAAACAACTGTAGCATTTATACTTCAATCTGTTTGAATATTCTTAGATGATGTTGTAACTTGGGATTTGGGCCACTATAAATGTGTGTGTATATATATATACAGTGGGTACGGAAAGTATTCAGACCCCCTTAAATTTTTTATATATATATATATATATATATATATAAGATATGTATAGCACATGCTTCAGAGATATCTTATGTGAATGATATATATAAATTTTTTATTTTTTATGTATGTGTAAAAGCGCATACATAAAAGCACTTCTATTCCTAAAAAATAAATTAACTTATCCATGTGTTATTACATAATGTTACAGAAGATGTGTATTTCTACATAACACATTAAAATATTATCTTTGAATTAATAACACATGAATAAATTAATTTCTTTTTTAGGAATAGAAGTGCTTTTATGCATGTTTTTTACACACACACACACACACACACACGTGTATATACATAAATTGAGTTGTCTAATAGCCTCATTACATTTGTATTCATTTAGAAGAAGCTTTTTTTTAAAGCAACTTATAAGTGATGAAATTCTAAGGAAGTAATTCATAGGAAGCAGTAACATGAGAAGTGTCGCAATACAGCATTTCTCAGAAAAGTACAAGCTACAATATATATATATATATACACACACACACATTTCTTGAAGGTAGTGAGGGACTCTGACTCTGTAGGTCTTAAAGGTAGCGAGGGGCTATTCAGGTAGGGAGTGGGGTTGTCTTGGTATCTTATCGGTTTCATTTCTCATCTGCAGAGGGGATAGAGAGGCCATCAAGAGAATAGCTTATGAGTTTGTAGAGACAAAGGCCAAAGAGCGAGTGATCTATGTTGAAGCCAGATACAGCCCTCATCTGCTGGCCAACAAGGGAGTGGATCCTCTACATTGGAACCAAAAACCGTATGTGTACCATATTTGCTCGAATCAAAAGCTGTTTATGGCATGTATTGTTTATTGTTCTTATGTTACATTATGCTGGTTTACATTTTCTCTTGCACAATAGCTCTGTTCTTGTCTTTGTTCTTTCCTGTCCTCCCTTTTCCTCCCAGAGGAGACATCACTCCCGATGATGTGGTGGACCTGGTGAACCAGGGGTTCAAAGAGGGAGAGAAGGCCTTCAAAACCAAAGTCAGGTCCATTCTGTGCTGCTTGAGTCACATGCCAAGTAATGCACTCTCACCTCTTCCCCACCATCCCCCACCCAGTGTTCTGTGTGTTTGAGAGGCGTTATCTCACTGTCATCCTTCATTTAAAACCCATTCATCCCTGCTCATTGCCCAGTAGTGTTTAATCATCACGGCACTGGCCGAACCTCCTGCAGATTGGCTCAGATTTTTTTGTTCCCCTCTTAAAAGATGGACTGTTTGGAAATGCTATAGTGAATTTGAAAGCCTTGGTGATTCATATGCAATGTGTTTTGTAAATAGAGACACAATTCATGTAACACTTGAAGCTGAAGAGGTTTGTCTTCTACATTGCTGTTCAAAAATTTGGGGTTGTAAGATTTTTTGTGTTTTTGAAAGAAGTAGCTTTTGCACACTAAGGTTGCATTTATATCATTTATTTGATTAAAAATATTAATATTGTGAAATAGTATTACAATTAAAAATAACCGTTTTATATTTTGAATATATTTTACATTTAAACATTTTTATTTTGTAATTTATTTCTATGATGGCTGATTTTTCAGCAGCCATTACTCCAGTCTTCAGTGTCACATGATCCTTTAGAAATATATATATATATATATATATATCTTTACCATACTTCTTGCACAGCTCGACCACGTCCATAGACCAATCTACAGCAGCAATAAGCATTAGATTATAACAGTCAATGATTTGGGTGTATTATCATTTCCTCATATGCTGCATATATAAGCTGATAATTGCATGATTTGGCCGATGCATTAATTATATAATATGATTTTTATATATATATATATAATACACACACACACACACACACACATATGTGACCCTGGACCACAAAACCAGTCATAAGGGTACATTTTTCGAAATTGAGATTTAAACATAATCTGAAACCTGAATAAATAAGCTTTCCATTGATGTATGGTTTGTTAGAATAGGATAATATTTGGTCGAGATACAACTATTTGAATATCTGGAATCTGAGGGTGCAAAAAAAAAAAATATTGAGAAAATCAATATTTCCTACTGTAAATATATTAAAACTTAATTTTTGATTAGTAATATGCATTGCTAAGAACTTCATTTGAACAACGAAGTTCTTAGCAATGCATATTACTAATCAAAAATTAAGTTTTAATATATTTACAGTAGGAAATATTGATTTTCTCAATATTTTTTTTTTTTGCACCCTCAGATTCCAGATATTCAAATAGTTGTATCTCGACCAAATATTATCCTATTCTAACAAACCATACATCAATGGAAAGCTTATTTATTCAGGTTTCAGATTATGTTTAAATCTCAATTTCGAAAAATGTACCCTTATGACTGGTTTTGTGGTCCAGGGTCACATATGTGTGTGTGTGTGTGTGTGTGTATTATATATATATATATAAAAATCATATTATATAATTAATGCATCGGCCAAATCATGCAATTATCAGCTTATATATGCAGCATATGAGGAAATGATAATACACCCAAATCATTGACTGTTATAATCTAATGCTTATTGCTGCTGTAGATTGGTCTATGGACGTGGTCGAGCTGTGCAAGAAGTATGGTAAAGATGGAGTTGTGGGAATAGACCTAGCAGGAGATGAATCCATGGACTGTGTGTCGTACCCAGGACACAAAAGAGCATTTGAGGTAAGAAACCACACATACTCCATATGAGCTGCAATTTTCTCACTGGATCATCTAGTGAGAGATTAAACTCATCTTTATTAGGCCTGTTACAAAACTGCCTGCACAGGATTCTCAGAATTTGACAGAACATACATGATGATCGTATGTCTTGTTATCAACATATCATTTTGTCAACGTCTTCTTTTTCCTTGAGTTCCCTTCCTAGCAAAAATGAATCACTTTGCCTATTTGAAGAACTTTACATGTACAAGTCTAACATCACTGTAAAACTTTGATTAGTTGATGTATTTAAAACTTTAGGAGAGTAAATTGTACTTTGTTGGCTTGGAAACTCTTATATAATCCATAATTTAGATAACACAGACAGAGACCTCTGTTTAGACCATTTGCATGCTAGGAGCCACAGCTGAGATGTTCGGGAAACAAAACAAGTTCCTTATCATCCCGTGATCTAAACTGAATCTTACAAACACTGTTTGAAAGCAATATCTTTTGTTTAATGAGGCAAGAATAATAGAGTACATACTACAGATGCTGTGATGCTGCTTGGTGCTTTTATCCCATCTGCAGAAAAACAGATATTGCTGGCAGTGTTCTGTGAGTTCACAGTTTTGTTTTTGACAGGAAGCAGTCAGAAGTGAGGTGCACAGAACAGTGCATGCTGGAGAAGTGGGCCATGCCGGTGTGGTGAGGGAGGTACGAGTTTCCTCTTTTGCTCAGCATTTATTATAATGTATTCAGCAAGAATACAATAACCACTCAAAATGTGCTTCTCACGAAAACATAACAATTTGCCATCTATCTGTTGTACAGATGGAAAATTGTGTGAAAGTGCTGAGGCTGTTCTTAACTATCAGCTTTAGAGTTATTCTGTGAGGAAGTTCTGTCTGGGAAGTACACTTCCTTCCCAAGTACTAAATCAAAAAAGACAGATATTTCAGAAAACACCACAACCGCTCAACTCAGTTTTCAAAATGTCAATACACAAGAAAACACCCTCAGATCTGAAACTATGTGCCAACTCTTCCCATTATGTGCGTTCCCTTTGCAGGCTGTGGAAGTTCTGAAAGCAGAACGCATTGGCCATGGATACCACACGCTTGAAGATCAAGCTCTGTATAATCAACTGCTCCAACAAAACATGCATTTTGAGGTAAGACTAGATGGCAGCTTCCTGACAGTTACAGAAATCACTTTGAGATACACACCCACATACATTTACATCATTAGTCTGATAAAAATGCCATTATCGTGCATAACTTTACAATGCGTCATGTATATCTGCATGTTGCACCAAGATTCCATTCTCGGTCAAAGTGCTCACATACAGTAACAACCCAATATTAGGGTCAATAAAAAATTTGCATCTGCAAACAATGATAAAGCTTTTATCAGAACTAATTTCAATTATCTAAGCCATTTTTTAATGGCTTTTAACCAACTTTTGTCCCAAGATGTTATTTAGACGACAAATGTAGATTAAAAAAATAATTAAAATAGTAAGTAAAATATTAACTGTTTTCAATATTGATACACACACACACACACACACACACACACACACACATTATCTTTAAAAATGTTTGTCACAGATAACCAGACCTTATTGCATACATTATGAGTGCTTACTTTACTGATATCTTTCTTATGTAACAGCTCGTTAAGTTCATTAAGTGTGTGCTCCATGACCTGAACTAGGTGTATGTCAGAATGAGACAAAATTTGTTGAGCCAGAAACAAGACTAAGAAACAGGATTTTATCAAATGTAATCTCATACTGCCCTCTAGTGGACAGTATTTAAATATCTGTTTATAAATGGTGTCACCGGACAGTCTCTCAGTGTACTAATATTTAGATTTTTGTTACCAGAATATTTATGAGATGCTTAAAGATGGATATTAATCTACACGATGTTTCAGTGTCATTGTGATCCTGATGGTGTGTGTGTCTTGTGTTTCTCTAGATGTGTCCTATCTCTAGCAGATTGACAGGAGCCTGTGACCCAGACTTCACCAAACATCCTCTCATCACGTGAGAATAGGTTTATTTACTCTGTTTACTTTTTTTAATGCATGTTCCTGGTCCTATTGTGAACAATTTGTTGGTACGTGTTATTCCACTTTTTCATTAACAACAGTTAGGCTATTAGATAATGTTAACAAATTGCCAAATAGCTATTTTAGCACTGCTTTAGCAAACTCCCATTCTGACTCCATTTCTGTTGCATTTCACCATCTAATGCATTAAGTACGGTTGTGTGCCTACCATGTTTCACTCAGAAATATGGTATATTACAGAATTAAACTGGACAATTCACGCAGGGCTTTTGATACTGCACTTAACCCCAGGTTATCATTCGTCTAAAGCCTGCTTTTAACCCCTAAAGGTATGTTTCACATTTGTTAATTAGAAGTGGGGTTAGCACCGCTTTTTACCCGTGGTTATGAAACCCTATTGCAGAGCATGGTTAGTGGCTCTTTTGCGGCGCCAAACTTGTGCAATGTGAAACAATGTTGTGTTATAGTGGTATAACTAGATGCTTAGCAACATACACCCAATCGCATGCGTCATATTTGTCTGCTTTGGACAGTCAACTAAACGTGACCACGGTAGTTTCAGCGTTTGAGGGGAAAAAAGTCAAATGTTGACTGAAAACACATGAATTGGAGTAAATTTGATTCTTACCTTAAAGTTTATAGTCTGAAAAGTCCATTCAGGAAAACAAAGCAATATATAATATGAGGATGTGCAGTGACACTCAAAACAATGCAAGTAAGAACTGGTTTTGGGAATGTACAGTTTGAAACGTAAGTTTATGAATACCCAGGATTAATGGGTAACCTTGGGTAAATTACAAGCAGCAGTGCTGTTTCTGGCCATTTTGGCAGTATAGGTGGCAAAGGGCCGAAATCACGTGGAAAGTTAAAGAATATAACCTAGGATTCCATTTACCCGGGGTTTAAAATGATCCAGAGTTAACTAGTTCAAGTTTGAAAAATCTGGTTGTGTGTTTCAGATTCATGAAGGACAAAGCTAACTACTCCTTAAACACAGATGACCCTACCATCTTTGACTCCACCTTGAACTCGGACTATCAGGTGGTGCAGAAATACATGGACTTCACTGAAGAGGAATTCAAGAGACTGGTGAGACACAATTTGCCAAAACAGGCTCTCGAATGGACTCTGATATGACCATATCATGGCAAAAAAAAGTGACTTGAATTATCCTGTCTGCTTCTGTTTTCACAGAATATTAATGCAGCTAAGTCTTGCTTTCTTCCCGCGGAGGAGAAAGAGGAGCTTCTTGAACAACTCTCGAAGGCTTATGGCATGCTGAAAAGCACAGGCTTTTGAGCTCAGCACTGTTATAAACAAGTATGCGGCGAGCAGAGCCTTTCAGGACATTTGCCTTTTCCTGATTCCTTGAAACTGGAGAACTCATAAACGCGTTTCTCAGCAAAATATTTACACAAAAATAATAAAGACCATACATAAAAATCTCCAACAAAGATTCAACTTTAGAAGTTAACATGCCATTCATCAAAATACGTGTTACAAATGTATTTAATATTTCATTAACCGCTGTTCCAGCATACTGGGTTTGACCAAATGCTATTGCCTTTCATCTACATCAGCATTTTTATAAGTATTGTAATATCTGTAGCCTAAACATGCTCTTCTCGGTATACGCACAGAATATGACCATAATGTAATAAAGAGAAAAAGTCTTTATATGAAGCATGTTAAGCTGTATAACATGTGAATGGTGCTATGAGAATGAAATTAAATAGTAGCTCAGCTGTATTCTACAATTTTACAATGGAAATAATATATAAATCCAAAACATTAAACCAGAATATGATCTTATGTCTGGTGTTCATCTAAGGTATATTTTATATGCAATATACAAACCTTTGGGTAACAGTTGTCTATTGATATTAAAGTTGTTATTAGATGTCTGATTATGAAATGCTGTGCAAAACCCCTTTAAATTTGCACATTTTGCTAACACCAGAGGGCATTTACCAAAAGACTATTCATGTAACTCAGTTATGGAGTTAATCAGCCTAATGAAAAATCATTGTTAGGTTTTACATTTTGTGTTGTATAATGTGAACTGCATAGGAAAACATACGGACTATAAATGTGGGAAGGAAGGGCCTGAGAGCTTTATCACTGTATAAACTATCAATACAAATAATTTTGCATCTGAATGGTTGTGTTGTTCTTGGCCTGTTTATGACAAAACTGTTTTTAATGTTTTAATTAATAGGGTCTAAATCGGTCAATCGTGGCACTCTGCGACCTGATGTACAAATTTTCGGTTATAACTGAAAATACATACATACAAACGCAACTGGCGCCACCTTGCGTTTCAGTTATTAAGTGTCGTAAAAAAAACCGCATTCCATTCCGCTGCTTTTCACTATTTCCAATGCAAGCATGTGCTACCTAGACAAGCATCTTCGCCCGTTCCGTTCTGTCTTTTGCAGCATCTCCCGCATAACATTGCGTTCTAAAACGCGGCGCTCAAGGTAAAACTTGCGTTTGTTAATCTTCCATTTTTGCATTTTTACGCAGCTGTAAAAGTATCCTTTCCGCTATTCAACAATTTCATTTTCTTGTCCGCATATTTATTTGGGGAGTATAATGATGTAATGATTGTACATTATCCCTTACTTGTATCATAATTTTCCAAAATTTGAGAAATGGAAAGCCAATGCAAATATACTTTTCATTCAAGTACATCCACACCCAATTTGAAAATAAATAAACAAGAAACTGAAAGCAATAATGTCATTCCTGTTTATTTTGAGGTACTTACATTTATAGGTCACAATATAAATGCAATGTGTTTCAACGAGTGTTTCGGAGAGTCTGACAAAAACCACAAAACCGTGCCGGGAGCAGAAAACAGTAACTCAGATACTACATAAATATTGTTAATTATGTTACATTTGTGTAATAGTATATAATGAAGTGTAGAAACAAATCTCTTCTGACCTCAGGCAATATCTGGGAGTTCTGTTCTATAATCAGACCTCCTTCAACTAGTGGTCATTGTAAAAAAAAAAAAGAATAATAATACAATTCAACTGAGCCATCCTTGTCATAGGCTGTAACAAAAAGGCTATATTTGGTACTTTATAGTTTACAGTAGCTCGTGAGTATTTGTTTTACCAGTAACTCAACACAAGATTGAACTGCTTAGTTTAAGTTTAGGATGGAAAAATATCAAAACGCCTGTGCTTCTGTTCGACCTCTGTTAGAAAAAAACAATCTTCCCTCACTCAGTGCTGTGAATTAATACGGTCCTCGACAGATTCGTCCCATTTAGTGGTGTTTGCAAAGGCAGTGTCTTCTCCATCTGTTTCTTAGGCACTCAACAGCATGCAATGGGTGGACGTCCACCTTAATGGCAGTCTATGAGAGGAGCTCTTCACTGCTGCCTGATGAGCAAAGATGAGGAGAATTTTGATGAGAAAAGGAGAGAACTCCCCAGCTTTCCTCTCTCCTCCAGGTCATTCATGATCTTTATGACGGTCCCTCTGTCCCCTGTTTATTCTGGCTCCCAGATGCCTCTGCTTCAGGGGCAGGAGATCCGGAAGCATCTCCTTCTATAAGACACAGATATGACAAACCTTTTTGCCACATTAAATGCGCACATGCCTGGTTTATTCTCCAGCTAAACATTCTTAACAGAGTACTCGTGGTCCTAAGAAAGTCTCAGGTTATTTCAGAGATGGTGCCAAGAATGTGAACTAAGGAAACTGGGTCAAATAGAGACAGATGCTGCTCTTATTTCAGTAGGAAAGAGTTGAAAAGTTCCCATACGAATAGGAAACGGTCAAGGAAGCAGTTATTGTTGAGAGGGCAGATAATAAATCTTTGTCAGCGCTGACAGACTCCATTCAACCTCACCAAACCTAATTGTGTTCAATGTGGACACTGACCTTACAGAGCCGTGTCCTGGATAAAGTAAGGGACACTGAAAGAAAGGCATAATACATTGTTGCATAATAAATATGACCTGATAGACCACTGGCAGTCGGGAGACATTATCTGTTCTTTCGTCACATGAACAGCACTAGTTTTGCAGAATTACTAATGTGAATTACTGCCGTCGGAATACCAATAAAGTACTGAAGGGAATACCAGTGCATGTGCATTTGCAATGTTTTAGGTAAGGCTAGCTTTCATAGCATTATAGCCACTTTATAGTTTAAACTTGTATGTTTTTCTTGTTCACATGATGTCTTTTCAGTGTAAAAAGGTATGGATGATCTAAAACAAAGATAAAAGAAAGAGGACCAGTCACAACTCCTTATGCAATTAAATGCAAGACAGATGACGTCATTTCTCTTTGTTACATACTTAGTTCTGAACAGTAAACATTCTAACAAAGCAAAGTTTTTAAATTTCAATCTTATATTTATTTGAAGTACAACATTAGTACAAAACCCCAAATTAATAGTCTACCTAAGTCTAAAATTATTCACAAAATGTTTTAAGGAGTATTTGAAGGTGGAGGAAAACGGAGGAGGAGGAAGAGAAGATGAAGAAATGAGGAGAAGAAGGGGAAGAAGGAGAAGTTGGATGAGGAGGATAAGGAGGAGAATGAGAAGACAGAGAAGGAGAAGCAGAAGAAGATGATAAAGAAAGGAGGAGGAGGAGAACTCTAAAGGAGAAGAAGAGAATGTTGGAGAAATATCAATACAGGTGCTGGCTTGCAAGAAGAACTGGAAAGCGGTGTGTGACGTACCTGCAGCTTTCAGGTCCATCTGAGCCATGTCTTTGGTTAGTTCACTGGTCCCCATCGCTACTGCCTCTCCTTTAATGTCTGGCACTGCGTTCCTGCGACCTGTACGGTCAGAGTTTATGAACTCTGTATACGACGTCTCAACGTCCATCATCTGCTCACAAATTGCCCTCTCATTACACCTGAAAGAAACAAAAGACAGACAGAAAGGTAATAATAATAATAATAATAATAATTCATTACATTTATATAGCGCTTTTCTAGGCACATTTACTCTCGGTTAAGAAAGAAACCAAGCCAACAGTTTGACTAAAATCTCTTAAGAGAAACTCCATATAATGAGCTCTGAAAAGAAAAATCCTAACACACAGAAAACCTGTGAATCTCAGTTCAGTAATGCCCATGACAGAACACGCCGTCTGATGAATTGGAGTAATTATTACTTCAGGGGCTCTATTTCAATGCTAAAGTTAATAGATTCAGCCGCTGAACTCATTTCATTGCCTAATTATATAAGAGAGCCAAACGCGTTCATCCAACCCTGGATGTATTTGTCAATCTTTGCATGCTTGTTTACACTCAGGGTTTCTTATGAGTATCAGTGCAAGCTTGCAAATGAAGTCTTATTGGCATGAAAACAAGAGATAAAAACCCAAAGCGATCGATTAGACACTTTTTGGAGCTCATCAAACTGCTTTCAGGAAGGAGAGTCATGGGTGGACATTATGCTGAGAGAGGAATCCTCCCACAAGAATGTATCCAAAACACATTAGCTGCTCACTCACTAAGTGTCTCCTAAGTCAACATGAAAACCCCACTTACTTTAACCAATGCTGGCGATAACGTCTCAAGTAACACGCTCATATTACTTCAATACACTACAATATAACTATAAAGATAACCGTTTTCTATTAGAATATATTTTAAAATGTTATTTATTCCTGTGTCTTCAGTGTCACGTGAACCTTTAGAATTTTTTTTGCTTTGGTGGTCAAGAAACATTTCTTAATATTACCAGTGTTGAAAACTGTGAGTTGTGCTGCATGGTATTTTTTTGTAGAAAATGTGAATAGAAAGTTCAAAAGAACAATATTTATTTGAAAAAAATTATAAAAATTATACTAATAAAAAATAAGTATATATAAAAAATAAAGATGTATAAATGTCTAAAGCTGAGACTAGTCAAAAGAAAACAACAATGTAATGCAATGTTGCAATATTTTAAAACTGAGTTCTTAGCTAACAGTTCTCAGTTTTATTTTTTAGTGCACACTACTCAAAGTCTTTCATAAAATAGTATCAATTCACTCTCTCTGAAATGTCTTTTATTTTCACCTGACATCACCACACAATTCAATCATTTCATGTTGGATAAAATCAAGTTCCATCCTTCATTTTCATCTTATCGCCAGTGTTGGGGAAAGTTACTTTTAAAAGTAATGCATTACAATATTGCGTTACTCCATAAAAAAGTAACTAATTACGTTACTTAGTTACTTTTTATGGAAAGTAATGTATTACGTTACTTTTGCGTTACTTTTTAAATCTGGACAGGGCTTGCTTGTTTGTTTTTAAAATAAAAAAAAGTTATATTTTTGGCAAATATAAAAGCCTATACACACGAAAAGTGAAATGAATAAGCCTCAGGCTGAAGGGAAAGTAAATTTACGTCCGTACAGTAGAATGCAGAAGAAATTTCAACACACTTTAGCAATAAAAAAAGACACACAAATGTTTGTCTAGAGTAATTTTTGCTTATTAGTACGGTTGAACTGGATCATCGAAGGTCAGAAGCAAAGACACTGGTTAATAGAGTGTGATTAAATACATAAAGGATATTTGTGTTGTTTAACATTTAATTATTGCAGGTTTACGTCAAATTCTGAGTTGCATTATTATTATTTGTTTTGAGGAATACTGAATCCGTGTTTTTTTTTGTGTGTGAGTGAGATGAATTAATGCATATTCATTAGGGATGTAACGATTCACTCAACTCACGATTCGATTCACGATTTTGATTTCACGATTCGATTTACGATTTGTTTTTTGTTTTTTTACAAAATGAGATTTAGGACAAATTATAAATTAAATGTGTCCTTTTATTATTGCTTGGACAAAATGCTGCACGTTCCTTTGTGGAATTTAAATATAACCCTTGCATATTATTGCTCTTTTGTTGGTTTTGATTGCTTTTATTGTCCTCATTTGAAAGTCGCTTTGGATAAAAGCGTCTGCTAAATAGCAAAATTTATATAGGCTAATGTAAATGTAAATAACAAAACTAAATAGAAATTTTAAAACAAGCCCCAAATCAAATAAGTAACACAAATAAAAAAATCTCTTCATATAAACAAAATAAGGCTTTGTCTGTGCTCTTTCCATTTAAAATTAGAGGCAACCACTGCATTTTAATCATGATCCAAACAAAGATGCTGCATACACGCAACATGAGCAGTTTTTAATCTAAATTAGATTGAATCATTTCGAAATTTGAAGCAAAAACAGAATGATTTGACTTCAGTTTTGTGAAACTATACATAAAAAAATATCTGCATGAAACAGAAACAGCAGACGAGCTGAATGAGACGCAGATGCACTCTCTGCCAGCAGGTGGCGGTTAAAGCGTTTCCTGGTTTCTGCTGTAAACAAAGCAGCGCTGCACTTATGAACTTTAATATGCATTATACAGAGGCAAGATGAAAAAAATAAAAGACCATCTAAACTTTTCTAAAGACAGTAAGTTCCCCTCAGACATACATTCATATAAACTAACTACCCCTAATTGAATCGTGATTTGTTTGGCATCTCAACCGATTTGAATACTCACATATTTTAATCGATTTTCAACCGGCTCATGGTTAATCGTTACATCCCTAATATTCATATTTATTTTAGAACTACAGTAACATCTTCTGATTTCTCTCAACATAGGGACAGGAGAGCTGTCAAACAATACATAGGGGGAAAAAAAAGGTAACTCAAATATTCTCTTGTAAATTAAAAAGTAATGCGTTACTTTACTAGTGACATGAAAAAAGTAATCTGATTACGTAACTCGTGTTACTTGTAATGCGTTACCCCCAACACTGCTTATCGCATAATATAAGATGCATCACATTGGGCTGCAAATACCAGTGTTGACTTTATGCGAGTTGTGACTCTTAAATGCCACTCTGAATATGTTCAGCTGGCCCGTCTGAAGAGAAGAAGAAGGGATATTCCAGAGGGATGTGAGAGGGCAAGGGAAAGAAGGCAAACACAAATAAATGCGATGCTATGAGTTGGAAGCAGAAGGGGAGGTAGTGAGGGAGAAAATTATAAGGTATAAATCATAGTGCTGGTCTTCACTGCTCCCTCCTTTCTGCATCTCTCCTTCCCCTCGAATCACCTCTCTCCATCCCTGTATTTCTCTTTTCTCCTTCCAACCCTCCTCTTTTTTTCTCCTTTTTATAGTTCTCTCTCCCTTTCTATTATTTTCAAACACTTCAGCAGTGCTGAGCAAATCAGGGGTGTAAGAACAATCCGGAAAGTGGGAGGGACATTTGACTTGAAAAGTACTGATTATCTCCCGCAAACAATCTCCAAGAGCAATGGATGCCTATGTTAGAATGTGTTGTGACCGAGGTTAACTTTTGGACACATCACTCTTGTGAATCAAGGGGTCAAAGTTTGGCTGCTTCAATAAGCCTGTGCTAGTAGATTATGGAGTTTCTTTTTTTTATCAAATAAACACTGTTTGAGAGCAAAACGTATTAAATTGTAATTAAAAAAAAATAATACATTGCAAAAAAAAAAAAAAGTCTTAAGGCAGTTTTAATTACAAAAATTAATTGATCATAAAACTGCAATGCTAGTAAATCTTTGCTTTTCTTTGTGCAGTTTTCATCGTGTATGCAGAAATTTACTTTATTTTTGTAATTAAAACTAGCTTAAGAAGATATTTTAAAAATAATTTAATTAGTTTTGCTTTCAAACACAGTATGTTGGATTGAGTAACAAAAAAAAAGACACAAAAGTTACTCCATAGTACATGATGTAACTACATTATCTGGTTCCAAAAAGTATTCCTCTGTATTTCTCCACTGACAATCATTCAAAAGTAACCATGTATTCTGCTGTAGGGCTGCACAATATATTGAAATAAAATCAATAATGCAATATGGCTTCGTGTGACTCTCAAATCATGCAGGCTGCAATTTAATTAAATATATGTGCGAACTGTTTTCTGCTTCCCGTCATTCAGTTACAGTTTACAGCTGCACTTCATTTCAAAACAGGTAGCACTTTTTTTTTTAATTGTCGGTAACCTGTCAAAATATTATATATTTTGCACTAAAAAAAAGTCGTCATAGTAAAAAGATGCACTGTTTTTTTTAACAATTTTAATGCAGATGCACTCACACAAATAAATAAATAAATACATCACTCACTCATGAATGAATGACTATAGCTATTTTAAGTCATCTAGTGAAAATTCCTGTATCTTTTCATATAGCAGAAAAACAAAATGTCACAAAGTCAGTTTATTGAAATATGCAGCCCTATTCTGATGCATCCTGAAATTAGCATAAACCCTAAGGCACTCAGCAACATTCAAGGAAGCTCCACATGGCATTGGTTTACATTATTTAGCATCATACTGATGAGGATCTGCAGTGTTTTCCTCCGCTGTTTGCTATCATCTCACAGCCTGCGCACATTCAACACTGGCCACTGTGTGTTTTATCAGGCTGTATTTATTACACATTACGTCTGCCAGCACCAGCATGTCAGTTACCCGATATGCCCGACCTCATTGTCGGCCAGGACCTTGAGAAGTGTGACCCAATTTCACTTACATGCAAACTTTGCTGACGTGTTCTCCAAATATCAACCTGTTTCCGCAGAATCTAATTACTAGTACTCCCAATTCCTATGTAATGCAGGCAGAGAGGTTATTTTCTATTACTGAGACCCAAGTCAGCAAAGGTCAGGCTCAGATCACAGCAGCTGATGAAGATTTGGAAATTGGAACAGTGGTCTGTGGAGAGCTCATCTTCCCAGAGAAGAGACAAACTGAAGAAAGTGTCATACAAAGTGCACAAGGCTTTTAGGAGGCTCTTCCGCCAAAAAATACAAGTTGTGCTCTATTGAAAAGTGCACATAATGTCTTGCTTTCACAAAAAGTCGACATCCCAAGCTGATTTCTGACAATAGTGTTTAACTTCTGTGATACTGAGACACAAACTGGATTGCATAAGTTTGCCTATCACCCTGCCCTTACAAACTTGTGTTGGCCAAAATCATGGGAATACACACACACACATTCAGAAGTTTGCGGTCAGTTGGATTTTTTTTTTTTCAAAGAAAGAAATTAATATTTTTATTCAACAAGGACACATTAAATTGATCAAATTTTACAGTAAATAACATTTGTAAAATAAATGTTCCTCTGAACTTTCTATTCATCAAAAAATCCTGAAAAAATGTATCTTGGTTTTTTCACAAAAAACAATAAGCAGCACAACTTTTTCAACATTTATAATAAGAAATGTTTTTAGCAGCAAAACAGCACATTAGAATGATTTCTGAAGGATCATGTGACACTGAAGACTGGAGTAAATGCTGCTGAAAATTCTGCTTTGCAGAGGAATAAATTAAATTTTTAAATATTTTAAAATGGAAACCAGTTACTTTAAGTTGCAATACTATTTCACAACAGTAATGTTTTTACTGTATTTTTGATCAAATAAATGCAGCCTTGGTGTGCACAAGAGACATCTTTAAAAAAAAAAAAACAGTAGTGTACGTATGTATATGCTATATATCTTTTAAATTATTTAATATATTAGATATTTTTAATAGTATAGTTTGTATGTTAGATCAGTGTTTCCCAACCACTGTGCCACGGCACACTAGTATGCCGTGATAGGTTGTCAGGTGTGCCTTGGAAAATGATCAAAGCTTTCTTTATTACATTTTGTTATTATAATTTTAAACTACTGCTATTGGTCATGTTTACGTCTGTTAGTGGGTTTTACAAATATTTAACCAATGAAAAGCATTCAAAAGTGCTTGTGACTAAACCTCGTAATGCCACTGGATCCTTAAACTGCCAGCGAAACCTCATAACTCTGCGCCTGCCTCCATTCAGAATGAAGTGCCACGCGCAGTCTGGAGACAGATCTCTGCTTGTTTATAATGCAAGGGTAAATAAAGAACTGATGTCTGAATAAGTACAGCATTTTCTTTACTCAATGTCTATAAAAGCGAATGGTTTTCGTGTGTTTGAAGAGTGGAGAAGAGTCTTAGCATTTGCGGTCTAGTTGTAGCTAATATACTGTTTTATATTGCCTATCCTGTGCATACCGTTTCATCTTTTGACCAAAAGTATTCAGCAACAAAAAAACTGAGCGCCCATATTGCTACAATAAGTTTTAGAACCTGTAAGTTGATGAAAGCCTAATGCGATGCACTCAGACGTGGCTGTTCTAATGACGGTCAAAACACATATTGCGGTCACTCTCTGGTCAAAAACTCAAATGTTTCACATCACAATACCAACTCTGACGACTCCGTGTTTAATTATTTAAAAATAATAATTTTTAAATGGTTGTTTTTAAATGGTTTTGGACATACAAGGTTTCCAGCCGAGAGTGATGATATGTAAATAAGTTGTTATTTATGTAATAAGCGATGATAAGTTGTTTTATCTTCAACAATATAAAGCTACCCATGACCTTGTGTTCCTACTTGACTTAAGCTCAAGTTTCACATTAAATGTGAGTACTACTTTTAAAATAATATCTAGTTTTAATATGCCATTTGAAGCAATGCATGCAATTTTAATTTATTTCAGTGCTTAGTGGTGTGCCGTGGGATTTTTTACTTAACAAAACTGTGCCGTGGCTAAAAATAAGGTTGGAAAATACTGCGTTAGATGATGTACCATCCCTTTTCATTTCTCTGTTATCAAGTGGCCAATATAAAGTGCAACAGCCTGGGAATCCTGAAGTAAAAGTTTCTATATTTAGTGAGTTTATCTGAGGCAACAGGGGGCTGTTGCTTTGCTTGGCTCAAATGTACAGTGTTCGGTTGCTTTCCATTTACTCTCCCAAATCTCATTACAATAAAGTTAGACTATGGCTCACTAAAGGTTATTTGATACAGTGGGTACGGAAAGTATTCAGACCCCCTTAAATTTTTCACTCTTTGTTATATTGCAGCCATTTGCTAAAATCATTTAAGTTCATTTTTTTCCTCATTAATGTACACACAGCACCCCATATTGACAGAAAAACACAGAATTGTTGACATTTTTGCAGATTTATTAAAAAAGAAAAACTGAAATATCACATGGTCCTAAGTATTCAGACCCTTTGCTCAGTATTTAGTAGAAGCACCCTTTTGATCGAATACAGCCATGAGTCTTTTTGGGAAAGACCCAACAAGTTTTTCACACCTGGATTTAGGGATCCTCTGCCATTCCTCCTTGCAGAGCCTCTCCAGTTCTGTCAGGTTGGATAGTAAACGTTGGTGGACAGTATCCCATCTTACTGAAACAAATCTTTTATTTGCTGATGGCGTCACAAGTAGGAGGAAGCAGGTGTCAGCAGCTGTAGGCAGCGTCAGAGGACAAAACGACGCAGGTGTGCGTATAATATCATCAAAACGTATAATATCATTCTGTGTCGCCAGCAGGCCTAAACAAATGACAAACTTAGGTTTAACCTTTATTTAAATGAAAAACCACAAACAAAACAGCAAACCAGTGCAAGGAGTCTTGCTTCCACTCTCACCAGATGTTTGGATATGTCCAGTGTCTAAACAGTCTGCACAGCCCACTGGGTACATAAACTCATTGCTCATGTCCATATTTGGACAAATTGTGAGATATTAGGCCCCATCATGAGAATGAAGGCCAGCTGACTACATCTTCACTCAAAATGAGAGTCAGGCACTGATCTATTGACAATTAAGGGATCGTACCCTCATTTACCATCAAAAATGAATCATTGAATTGAATGTCATTATTTACTCAACCACATGTTATGCCAAATTCATGTTGATGTTTATGAATTCATGAGGAATATCTTGGTCTCTATTTTCAATATAATAAAGATGAATGAGCACTGGAGGATGTCAAACTCTGAAATGACAAAAAGACACCACTAAAATATAATAAAAATGGTAAAGTATCATCAACTTTTTCATAAAATTTAAGTTAAAGGGGTCATATGATGCTGCTAAAAATAACATTTTGTGTATTTGGTGTAATGAAATGTGTTTATGCGGTTTAAAGTTCAAAAAACACATTATTTTCCACATACTGTACAGGCGGGCTGGACTCCGCTTGGTGAAAGTTGATGTATTTCCTCAGCGACCAGCACAGATCAGCTCTAGGCATGACGAAGCGGATATCGTCCTCTTTTGGAAGACCAAACAAAGTAGTTTCGCTTTCACAACGAAGCACACAGCATCTTCAGGACATGGCTGCAGCGTCAACAATACTACAGCGAGAATAAAAGTTACGCCTTCTTTCTTTGCGTGAACTTTTGGGCGGCGTTATGCAAATCTTCCCAGATCGTGACGTAGGTATGTGGGGGCGTGTTAGAACGAGGCGTTTTAGGTAGGCGTGGTTGACTCTTAACTTTTATAAAGAATATCTCTTTGGATTTGAGACTTTAGTCTTTGCAACTTTACAGATCTTCTTTATGCACCAAGAGCTTGTAACGCTCCAAAGAGAAAAATTTAAATCGCATCATATGACCCCTTTAAATATTGACATCTACCCTAGCTCTTTGGCACATTAATGGGAGTTCATGAGGGAAATAAAAATGAACACAACTTTCTTTTGAGACAGATCTTTTAAATTAATTGGCTGATCTAGTTCATAAACCCTGAACAATTTGTTCACTTTCAATTTGTCATTCATTCATAAACTGTTCATTTTTGAGTGAACTAATCTTTTAAAATGGACACATCAGTTGTTGTTTTTTCCTGGTTCCCTAGGCCAGTCAGATCAATCATGAAAACTATCAAAATGGCTCATTCAACACCTGTCATGGTTTTAATATGACAACCAAGAGCAATGCAGACATTTTCTGTATTCAGCAACTTGGTAAGCCTGCATCACACTGCCTTGTTCCTAGAAAACGCCATATATGGTCCTTAGGTAAAATTATCGGTCTTAATTATCAACGTTACGGCTGTGATGGAAAGATATTCTAGACCACAAATGGAACAATTCACCAACCTCAGGAGGGAAAGACATGAAAAGCAAAGTGCTCAGACAGAGAGACAGCCGTGCAGCTCAGGAATGCACACTCAAAAGGAAATAAAATGGATCTGAGGTTAATATCATTACACCACACCACACCACAAGCTAATATGTTCTATAGACAAATATGCTCATCTCCAATATACCTGTGGCTTCCAAGTGTAGAAACCAACATGAATACATATTGAGCGAGTCTCCGGCACTTTCCAGCCCATCAAACCAAGTCACAGGGTGTGTCAATATATGCCTAAGCAATTACATGCATGGTTTAAATACTTTTGCTCATAATTGCTTGACTTTCTCCATCAGTCCCTGGCTTGAAAGTGCATGTGGCCAAGCAAACTGTTCAGTCAATAAAGAGTCACTTCTGTATAGGCCGGAACTGGATAAGGAACATAGGACCCTTGAGACAAGAAGCCCTTACTCCTCAGCAGCAGGAGATGAACCGTAAAAGCAAGAGACTCAAAGTTCACTCTAGACACTTGATCTTCACCCAGATCAGCTGTGGACTGAAAGGCCGCCAATGGATCCCGTTTTCATCTATTGCATCAAACTAATCTCATTAAACCTGCTGTAACATGAGCACGGTCAATAACAGTCTCAGAGAGGATGAAAATGTTTCTTTGTTCTCTGTGTCACTGTGATGCTCTAATCATATAATGGCACAGTGCAGTTGTGGGAGCCTATTATTGTGGCCATGAATGCAGTGTGAATCAGTACACCTGCAAAGCAAATAGGTTTCATTTATAGTCCTCCATCCTTGTGGCTGTTGAACAATGAATGGGGGATCTTCTCAACAGATTGTAACGGGAGCTCTTACTGATATTATGAACAAAGGCCCGGCAGCCCAGCGGAGGACACAAGTCTACTGCTACAGTTCTACTGGGACCCTCAGTGGCTCTGAGCATAATGAAAACATTATCTGGTGGTGGTTGCAATATGCTCAAACAAACAGTGGCCTTAATTAAGTAATTTAACATTTACTAAAGGAATAAACCTGCATAAAAAAGCAGCAGAATCTGAAATGTCAATGTGATCTCCAGTGTTAAAAATTAGGGCTTTTGTTAAACAAATAAATAAATGAACAAATGAATAAACTAAAAAATGAAGTAATAAACTACTGAATGAACCAACAAGCAAATGAATGAACAAATGAACAAAAAAAAAAGTAACAAATAAACAATTGAATGAAAAAAAACAAATAAATAGACAAATGAACATGAAAGACTAAATAAATGTTGGGAAAAATGAATAAACAAAAACAATTCAATAAACCAGTGACCTAACAAATGAATAAACAAATACAAACAATCTCACATGAATAAATTAATTACTAAATAAACAAATGAACAAAGCACAAATAAATGATCAAACAAATTAATAAGTAGTTTAAAAAAAGTTGAGTAAGTTAAATTCACAAATGAAAGCACAAAAAAAATGAACAAACAAATGAAGAAATCAATAATGAAACAAACAAACAACATGAGATTACAGTAATACCTCTCAAAAGCTTTTTCTTGGCACCCTGTTGAATCATATACCACCACAAGACGTACAGTACATCTCAATCTGTGATACAAACGCCACAACCAGACTGAAATATTGCTGCTAGCATTTGTCTGTTTATTATGTGTAAAAAATACCAAAGGAACACCCAAATGGGACAAGCTTATGCATAGAAATGACACAACCTCCTTTTCACATTTCTATTAGATAGACATGCACACTCTGCTGACTGCAAGAATTTCAGCCCTTTTAAAAGGAAATTTAAGATGAAGGAGTCTGCTGATACTACATTTAAAGCTCCAGTTTTGGGCAAGAGAACTAAATTTATATAATAGCTCCCAAGAAATGAAGTTTTAAGCTTGAAAAATGCCCCACAGTTTGTCTTTATCAAGGATACATTTCTGGACGCAGTGGAGCTGCATCTAATCAAGTTGATCAGACTCCAGCCTGTCTAAAGAAGCAAGCACATTTAGCTGCTCTTTAGATAAGTGCACCAGCTTCAGCACTCAGATGAGCCACAGCTCAACTGAACGAACACACACTTTGTGTTCACATGACATAAGTGACTGGTCATTCAAAAAGGGGGATAAAACACCCAAACGACCATCAAGCAGGCATTATTTTTTTTGGCACTGGTTACAAAAAGAAATCTCACAATTCAAAGTTTGTTTGCTGTCATCCAACATATCTTTTCTCCTTTTCTTGCTTTGTGTCCACATCTATTTTTCTCAAGCAACATCAAAAGAGACACTGCCTCAATTTCCACACTGGTGGTATTGCTCAGGACCAAAAACGGTCACTTTCTTCCACCAACCAGGCATATCGTGCTATCATGACTTTTTAAATGCCAACTTCACAGTCCCCAAACACTTCAGCTGCACTTCACAGCCTCTTATCAGCATACTCTAACATTTCACGGCCCACATTCAGCATCTCCTGGAAAAGGTTATGAGCCCACCGCAAGGGAACTTTGCTGGTACATTACACATCCACTGCACCTGAAATGTGAAGAAAGATCTTTGATCACATTCCAAAAAAAATTACTTTAAAATCATCTAACACTAAAGCAAAATAATGGAAATCGTGAACAAATAATCAAGAAAATAAGACAAAACAAAGAAGATTTGAGCTTAAAAAGTATATAAAAATTAGGGATGCTCCGATCAGGATTTTTGCAGTCAATACAGAGTACCGATTTCTTGTCATGGTGATCGGCCGATACCGATGCCGATTCTGATGCTTCAAGCTTTATACAGACGGTTTTATCGAGCACACGCGCCTGCCGTTTGTTTATCTGTCTGGCTATGGCGCCGCTACAAACGCAGTTAAAAGTTAAGGTGAGGAGTAGACTGAAGTTGGGCTCAGGTGGTTGTGCTGTGGGATGTGTTCCCCATACATTTA
Organism: Sinocyclocheilus grahami; assembly: GCF_001515645.1. Classification (NCBI taxonomy): domain Eukaryota; kingdom Metazoa; phylum Chordata; class Actinopteri; order Cypriniformes; family Cyprinidae; genus Sinocyclocheilus; species Sinocyclocheilus grahami. The sequence goes on from NW_015506132.1 coordinate 251,978, forward strand.
TTTATTTGTGGCGCTCGCCACAATATCAAAAACTGAAGGATTTTCCAAAAGGCTTTGTTGAATAAACATGAGCATGTACTGTTTAACTTTTAAAAATCAAAACGAGGCGCGAGTGTTTTTATATCACTGTATTTCTTAAGGAAGTCTATCTTTAGAAAATGTTCGATTTCATTTTAATTTCATCTTGCATGTTATATGCCTGATAAAGCAGCGTGTGTGAGTTCAGCGCTGCTTTGTGTACAGCTGTTACTGGGGAAACCTCCGTTCTCCCGCTTTAAAGCACCTCCTGCTGGCAGAGAATGAAAACGCTGCAAACATATTTTGCTTTTCCTATATCCACGGGCGCTGCGGATAATCTGCGGGTTGGGTAATAAAAAATGCATTCTGATTATTTCCAGGTGGATAAAATAAATCATAAATAAAACAAATATTAACTAAATTTTTTAAACACATTTTTTTCATGAGGCAGACGATTTTGTGTGTGTGTGTGTTCGTTCACCTAATCGGGAAATTGCAGTGACAGAAATGGTGACATTCCAAATAAAGTTTGAAAGGAGCCTGTGTTAATGCTATTGAGTAGGCTAATATGGCCAAAGAAGATATTTTGTTTTATAAATAAATGTTCAATTAAAAGCAGAGAATGAGTTTGCATATACAGTGGGTACGGAAAGTATTCAGACCCTCTTAAATTTTTCACTCTTTGTTATATTGCAGCCATTTGCTAAAATCATTTAAGTTAATTTTTTTCCTCATTAATGTACACACAGCACCCCATATTGACAGAAAAACACAGAATTGTTGACATTTTTGCAGATTTATTAAAAAAGAAAAACTGAAATATCACATGGTCCTAAGTATTCAGACCCGTTGCTCAGTATTTAGTAGAAGCACCCTTTTGATCTAATACAGTCATGAGTCTTTTTGGGAAAGATGCAACAAGTTTTTCACACCTGGATTTGGGGATCCTCTGCCATTCCTCCTTGCAGATCCTCTCCAGTTCTGTCAGGTTGGATGGTAAACGTTGGTGGACAGCCATTTTTAGGTCTCTCCAGAGATGCTCAATTGGGTTTAAGTCAGGGCTCTGGCTGGGCCATTCAAGAACAGTCACAGAGTTGTTGTGAAGCCACTCCCTCGTTATTTTAGCTGTGTGCTTAGGGTCATTGTCTTGTTAGAAGGTAAACCTTCGGCCCAGTCTGAGGTCCTGAGCACTCTGGAGAAGGTTTTCGTCCAGAATATCCCTGTACTTGGCCGCATTCATCTTTCCCTCGATTGAAACCAGTCGTCCTGTCCCTGCAGCTGAAAAACACCCCCACAGCATGATGCTGCCACCACCATGCTTCACTGTTGGGACTGTATTGGACAGGTGATGAGCAGTGCCTGGTTTTCTCCACACATACCGCTTAGAATTAAGGCCAAAAAGTTCTATCTTGGTCTCATCAGACCAGAGAATCTTATAAATAACAAAAATAATACATATGCACTTATCTGTACATAGTAAATGCAGTTATTTTAAGCGTTTGTTGATATCCTTTCTAAAACGTGATTTAGAAAAAGAAAAAAAACAAACAATAACGTTACCACTCTAATATGTTTTGCAATATCCGTGCGTGCAAAGGTTCTGCGCGATCCTCTTGTTCAATATTCTCTGGGTCTGAATCTGGCTCAAATTGATATGGCAATATTGACGCCATCCTTAACTAAACCAGAGCAGACGGAACTTGCTGCTTTGGCAAGGGGGCGTGGCAGTACTGAAACACCGTCTAAGCTGTTCGCCAATCACAATGCACTGGGATAGCTAACCAATCACATCACATTTCGTTTTTCGGAAGGCGGGCCTTCATCAAACCCGGAACTAATCGAGCTGTTGAATCCCACATGCAAGGATCCATACAAATACATAAACTTAACTTCTTTTGTGCTTATTTAAATGTTGAAAATATCTCGGTGAAAGCATCACACCGCATTATCATTACAAATTTGAATAATAGTAGAAGGTAAACGCACTTTTCCCAACTCACAAACATACAAAATGTCTAATTTGCTCACTCCCCAAGACTCAATAACTGATGACAAAATAGATAATAGGGCAATATATACACTTTCTTCCATTTTTAAATAGACCCAAGGAGAAAATGCCCATATATTTAAATTTCATCTACACCCCACAATTTTGATTAATAGATTTCTGAATTTCCTAATTCATGATGAGTGCAGTCACATCGCAGAGAATTTATTGAAAATAAAATAAAAAAATAATACATTCAAAAATTTAATTAAATTAAATTTAAAAAATCTAGTAAAATCAAAATGTGAGAGAAGAAAAAAAAGTGTTTTCTACTGTACATCATGGCAACTACTCATATAATGCAAATATTATAAGAGATATATGGATCCTTTTTTTTAAATCTGTTGGCATAGATCAGATGTCCAAAGCACCTTTTTAATGCCAAACACAGATTGCATGTAAAACAAAATAGCTCTGAAATGTGTGATAGGCATATTGGTCATGGAGGTGGCATGAACACTGTGGAGAGCAAGAAGAGAATCTGCCAGGCCTGCAGTCATGCTACTTGTGGATGAGATTATGGTGTCACCCACACGTGACTCACACTCATTCATCCTCCTCTAATGCGTAACGGGACCGGCGCCACTCTATCCATGAGGATTTTACAGAGGATCAACATGAGAATTGCAAAGCTAATGCAGTACATTTGCGGTCAGGAGAAAGAGGAAGTTTTTCCTCATGTCATCGAGATCCTTTCAGCTCCCTGGGCTCTGAGCAAAGAGCTGCTACTTTACAATCTAAATATTTTCAAAGACACTAAGAAGCAATTAACTGAAGATTTGGAGGTGATAGCTGAATCGAGATTAAAGCCATTTTCTCGCACTGATGTCGGAAGGCTTTTAGTTCATAGGGCATGTATTTGGTGCTATTTCATGAAACAAAGTGTTAGCATTTAAAAAGTCTCGGGGAGATGAAGGTGCGCGACTGCCACCTCTTTACTAATGCAGGTGTTGATGGGCTTCATTTCCCTGTGTGGCCTATCAGCCCTTTTGATATCAGAGCAAATATTAAATAATAATGAGGACACTGCAGGGAAACAAGTCAAATGTTAGGCCAGTTCGAGCCCACTGAACTTCAGAGCCGACACACAAAGACACAAATCCATCTTTAATTAATAATTCCACAGCACCAACATCCAACATAGACTCAACATTATTTGCCTGGCACCGGGTGGACGCCTCATCGTATTTGCCTCATTATTTGAAAGAAACACCAAACTCGGCAGCTGAGACTGACTTCATAAAAATAAAGAGCAAAGAGCTTGTGGTTTGTCTTCCTTCCTACTTCAAATACAATTAATATCTATAATAAGCAGGAATACCAACTTGAACTCAGCTGAAAAAGCAGAAGGTTAAAAAGAAGGGAGCTATTTTCCCTAATGAAACATAGAAGAGTTTTACTTTGAAATGTTCTGAACGCAGAAAAGAAAAGGTCTCAATTAAGCAATCATTTTCCTGTCTGCTAAAGAGGAAGCAAAACTCCTATGCGTCACTGCAAGACGGCATATACTTTTTCTAGTTATGATGACATGCAAGCCCACAAGATGCAGTTTGCAATCACCCGTCACAGTCAATCAACCAGCCAGAAAATGAGTGTTTGCTGAGAGAGTGAGCGAGTTCAAATATCTGTCTGAGCCAAGAGTATCAGATGTCTGAATCAATCCATTGTTTATCTGGAGGCATAATTACCACTTATTGTTTTTATGTGGCTCTTACCCCAATTAAATTCACAGCATGGAGGCGAGATAGATGGAGCATGCTAAAAGAGTTTAGGATTTCCCCATGTGTCACACATCAGACTATGACAACAGTGACTGAAGGGAGGAATCTATGCTGAGTCATGAACAGGTGGTGTCGTTCAGATGAAGACAGCGGGAGTTTATTTGACTGGGAATGTTGGAAAAGGATTAAAAATGAAAAGTTCTCACAAAAATTCTTTCATTATTTACTCATTCTCATGTCAATTAAATCTCTTTCTTCTGTGAAAAACAAATGGAGGAAAACTTTACCATAGTTCAAGCTCCAAAAAACATAAAAGTGACTCAAGCGTTATATTTAAATTCTTCTGAAACCATTCAATAGCTTTGTGAATTAAATAATGGATTTTAAGTCATTTACCAATTATCAAGACCTGTTACACTAGGTTTAAGGCTCAGTGAGTAAATTTTTTATTACTTTTATTTAACCAGAAAAAAGACTCACTGAGATTAAAAATCTCTGTTACAGGAGAGTCCTGGCCAAGACAGTCGTGTTTGCATATACAAATAAACAGCAAAGTTACAATATATAATACTAAAACTGACATACAAACATATAACCAATTAAAAAACAATTACACACCATTAATTCACTCTCTAGATTACTAACAATTCTCAATGAAGGCCATGCAACTCTTTTGTATATAGTTCACAATGGTGTGTTGAAAATTTACAATCAGTTATAAATCTCAGTGCACCATGGTACAAAGCATCCAAGAAGGTAAGAAGGTAATAGGGAGCATGCTGATACACTACACCCCCATAATTGAGAACCAGTAAAAAAGTAGCAGACACTAATTTCTTCCTCACATTGAATGAAAAGCACAACTTATTTCTAACTTTTTCTTTAATTTTTGTCTCAAATTTTTTATATGTGAACCAAAACGTAATGTGTTATCGATAATAATACCCAGGTATTTGTACTCTGACACTGAAGTAAGTGGGAAGTACGAAGAACAATAGAATTTTCTGGAGAAGTTTTAGAATTTGAAAATAACATGCATTTTGTTTTTTCAACATTTAAAACCAGCTTCAAAACAGAACCTATTTTGGATAATATCAAAAGCAAAAGCAGACTGTAAAAAAGCCACAGAGTGTTGCTTAGAGAGGGCTGGACAATAAACGATAGTATCATCTGCATAAAAATGAAACCTTGCATATTAAAATCAAGGCAGTTTAGATATATACTGAATAATAATGGCCCCAACACAAATCCTTGTGGGACTCCCTTAACAACCTCCAGAGGATCTGATTTCATTGGTTTTCATGAATCTCCTGACCAATTGTGATATCACAAATTGCAATATTCATGCATATTCAAATTACATAAATAAGATTTAATTGCTATAGCAGAGGGGAAGACTTTCAGTGCCTTAATTTCAGTCTGTTCGTTTCAAACAATACTACTGTATGTCTTCAGCAGGCTTGGAATATAGTGCAGTAGTGGGCTACTGTACCTATTCAAACCAAATGTCACACACTGAAATATGCATACCATCATCTGCACCCTGCTATTACATACTGCACAAACAGTAGCATACAGACAATGTAAATGATAAACAAAACATCAAAATCTCAAATTTCTTATGGCACAAGTTTGACGTCATGACATTGGCCACTTTTGATTTGACTGCTGCAGCAGGGTTTCATATGCTTATCGGTATGAACTGTTATTTTAATGAAAATATCTATGTGAAAATCTTTTAAAACTCATATTTTGTGTGTGTGTGTGTGTGTGTGTGTGTGTGTGTGTGTGTGTGTGTGTGTATATAGGGGGTGTG
>NW_015506132.1:257733-262261 GCF_001515645.1 Sinocyclocheilus grahami
TGTGTGTGTGTGTGTGTGTGTGTGTGTGTGTGTGTGTGTGTGTGTGTATAAAGGTTGTGAGTTCAATTCCCAGGGAACACGCATACTGGTAAAAAATGTATAGCCTGAATGCACTGTAAGTCGCTTTGGATGAAAGCGTCTGCTAAATGCGTAAATTAATTACATTATTATTATACTGGAAAAGGCACAAACTGGATTGGATGACATGAGGGAGAGTAAATAATGACAGAAAGTTCCTTTTTGGCTTAACTATCCATCTAAAGGGCAGAATATTGTCGCTTTTGACAGGATCTTGTTACACACATCCAGTTCTGCTCTTGCATTAAACACATGGCCTTAACGGGAAGCAGGTGGGTCGTCTGTCCTTGTCATCTATGTCCTTCTCCTGCACCCGAGGTCTGACTGCGAGAGAGAGAGAGGAGAATACACAGAACCAGAAACACTGTACCAGTGAGCATCTGGTGTGCAGAAAGACAAAAACGGTATACAGACATATTTATTATAATTAAAGTATAAGTTGACCCCCAAAAATTTTTGTTTTGGACTAGGCGATAAAACGGTATCGATATTTATCGACGGTACACCTTCTTCGATATCGATAGAAAAATAGTTTGATATAGCGCACGATATAGGCACGTACTATGAGTGACGCAGACAGCACACACAAACACGAACACATGCTGAAATGAGTGCTGTGCCTGCCTGTGAATATTAGTCGAATTTAAAATAAACATTTGCATTTGAATGTTAAGTGTGCATCAGAGAGCGTCATCAGTGGCGCGTGAGATGCGGTGATATTGATGTAAGTGACGTTGTTGCATTTTAAGTCTAGCCCAGGAGACGAGCCGCTGCTGCGTTATTCATTCAAAATATTACAGAAATATAGAAGCTCAATGCGGAGAAGATCTTGAATGGGTTAAAACCGAAACTAAGCCATTCACACAAAACGCATATTCAGCGCATTTTTTAGACAGACAAATATGACTGCTGCACTCGCGTCTGACAGAAGAGATGTATAGAAAGCCATGCAAAGTTAAAACGGTTTAAACTTTTAGAAAACACATCACGAATTTGTGGAGGTTTATTTCTTTTCACTGCGTCTCATATCGTTTTTAAATGCAGTCTGTGTGAATGGCGCTTCGGCTCTTTGGATTAAGCAATGCATAAATACATGATGCTGTTTTGTTCATAATTGTTTATGCAATTTACGAAATTATCATTTAGACATAATGCACATTTTTATAGTTACTTCCTTACATTGATAATTTAAATGCGCTGCATTATTTTGCTCATTGCGCCCTCCTGTGGCCTCGGGAGACAATTAGACCTATGCAATAAAAACCTATTTAATCTGCATATAAAACATTAGAAATTAGATAGTTTAATTTTTATTGTGTTTGATTGTTAAAACAAAAATTTTTTTAGTTTGTCTCAATAAATTGTGTTAATTATAAATACAGTGGTTAAATAAAAAAAAAAAAATTCTAAAATCGCTTTTTGTTTTAAAAAAAAAGGTTATAAAAAATGTCAATAATTATCGATACCGAACAATATGAAACATTATATCATTGATAAATTTTTTAGCTATATCGCCAAGCCCTATTTTGGACCCCACTGACTTTCATTGCCTGAACAAAAACACTTCTTCAAAATATCTTCTATTGTGTTTCACACAGGATAGAAAGTCATACGCTTTTGGAATGACATGAGGGTGAGTAAATGACAAATATTTTAATTTTTGAGTGAACTCTCTCTTTAATATCCATCTACATGTACTCAGAATGGTTTTTTAACGAGAACTTGACACATAACTTAACAGCTCCTGAATATCACTGACACAAGTGTTCATTGAACGGTCAACCTCAGAGTTTGTGGGAGGTTTTGTCCTCATTGACAGCCTGAATAACATAAATGAAGCCAAAAAATACCCTTTAAACAAAGTACAGCTGTATGGCAAAACTGTATTTGTAGACCCAACAAAATAATTGGAGATAAACTTAAACAAGAAATACTAAACATCTTTGTGGTAAAAACACCTCTAGCAATAATACATATTATTCTATGACAGTTTTATGGTTTAGTCACATGTAGGTGAGATTTTCCACCCAGTTCCCACAGCCACCAAACCCAGACAGCAATTAAAAAGAAATGTCCTGGAGAAGTAAACGAAGCTGAACAGCTGTTAACTAAGTATTAAAGACCACCTGTCACTGTATGTTTCCTCTTTTTGCTGCCCCATCCTTAACCCATTTCTCACTTCCAGTAATCAATACTTCAAGCTAACAACCATTATCCAAACTGTCACAGTACACAGCTTCAATTACTTACCAAACGCACTCCAAACGCTAATGACATGGTGCTACAAAGCTCTCCTAGGACCTGAATAAAGACAGTTTTATTTTAGTCCACACAAGAAACAGAAAGCGGCGTCCTCTGATCCTAGCGTTTATGAGATAGCCTCCTCTTATTCTTTTTCTTTCTGTCTGCCTCTCTCTTTCTCCTTCCCGTCGCTCTCGCTCTCTCTCCGCAGCAAACGGATCCCACACAGTTGCAGCACGCCTCTCCCACAGATCAGGGAGGATGTGGGCGTAAAGTGATTTGATTTGCTCTGAGTTGTGAAGAGAGGAAAACAAGCCAAACATATCCTGAGAGAAGCTTTCAAATCTTGCATGACAGCCTGAATGAATCTGACCAACGGCTTTAGCCATAACCCACATAAGTGCATGAAAGCCACACTGACCATGTTTACATGGACATGAAAATTCTGAATAATATAAGAATGTTGTCATATGTCAATGATGTAAGTGCCATATAAACATGTTAACCAGCCAATATTCCAGTCAGAACCCCCATGCAAGTTTTTGAATCAAGTGGAATGCAACTTGACTAAATAAATAAAGCTTATAATAATAATAATAATAATAACAACAACAAGTATTATTATTGCGAGCATATGCATAAAAGACTGATTCTTTTATTCAAACATTAAAATAAATTAGCCTAATAAATAAACAGGCAAAAACACTGTAAGAGTCTCTTCACCAACATTTTGCAATTCAATGCACTCTTCTGTGCTGTTGTCAAGGACATGAATGAGAATGAGTTGGTTAAATTCTCAGCTTATCTTTTACTAATTCTGCACAGTCCATATTGAGAAAAGAGCATGCATGTAATTTAATTTATTCAGAATATGCTGATTACATTTATACAGGGATCAGCAGTGTGACGCATGTGTGACAAGTGTTTTTCAGAACAAAGGGTAAAATATGGTAAACAACTAAAAGCGCTAAAATATAATAAAACTAAAACAGAAATAAAAAGAACTTAAACCTAAATAGTAATATTTAAAGCTGCAGTCCGTAAGTTTTGCCTCTGTCGCCATCTCTGTTTGAAAACCTGCAATTGCAGCTGTGTGCGGAATTATCTTCCTTGCGTAGGTTGTGCGGCAACACGGCTCCAGCGCGGATTAATCTAATGTTTTGAGGAGTATGTGGCAGTCGGTGTGGATATTGTACTTTGCACTCACAGATTCTAGCCTACGTCTTGGAATATATGACTGAAATAAGCATTTTCACCGGATATTGTCATCTGAACAAGTAGCCTAAGTAACAAGTCTGCCACGTTTGTTCTGACCAACTAAGGAAAAAAGTATTACAATAAATCGCGCTACCAATGGTGATTTAATCTAAATTAGCTCATACCACATCAAACCGTTCAAATTATTATTATTGTTATACTTTATTCTCAAAATCAGCATTGCATGACTATGAGTATAGTGTGTATAAGCGAGTAGATTTCAATTTCTGTACAGTCTAATCTATAATTGTCTTACCACTCGAATTTCATATTAAAGGGGTCATATGATGCGATTTACATTTTTCCTTTCTCTTTGGAGTGTTACAAGCTCTTGCTGCATAAAGAAGATCTGTAAAGTTGCAAAGACTAAAGTCTCAAATCCAAAGAGATATTCTTTATAAAAGTTAAAGAGTTAACCACGCCTACCTAAAATGTCTCGTTCTAACACGCCCCCACATGTCTACCTCACTATGTGGGAAGATTTGCATAACGCTGCCCAAATGTTCACGCAAAGAAAGAAGGCATAACTTTTATTCTCACTGTAGTATTGTTGCCGCTGCCACCATTTTCGTGAAAGCGAAACAGTGTTTCCCCTGCCATTATTTTAGGGGGGCGGCCCGCCCCCCCAACGGCACCCCCCGCCCCCCTTAAAGGTCAAGTTAATTTTATTTAATTATATTTTCTCTATAGCGCCAGATCACAACAGAAATCATTTAAAGTTACCTTTCTTATAGAACATGTCTATACCTTGTTCTTTCATTAAGCAAACTAAATAGCCATATGTTATTTATCTTATTTACACGACGGCATGTCATTTCAGTCTCTAGTTATGGTCGCACTCTCTGTATAACGCACAGCGGATTTCCGTCCGATGCGCACGCTCACACACACACACACACGCACACAAACACACACACACACACACACACACACACACACACACACACACGCA
>NW_015506132.1:262342-276518 GCF_001515645.1 Sinocyclocheilus grahami
TTTTTAAGGAATAAGCATTCAATATTTCTTCAGTGTTTTAATTGTAATATTAAATGACCTTTATTTTCCAAAAAAATTATTTTGTTTAATTTTCATTACTTAAAAGATAGATTAAATGAATGTTTTATGCCTTAAAACAAAATGTAAATACACAACACAGAATTTCTGAGCAAAAAATTCATAAGGTTATTGTAAGAATAAATGAAACTTGTTTTATGCTTTCAAATTAGACATGCTCAAACAGAATTTGGTTACAATAAAACATAAGGTTGGACAAATAAAACATTTCATAGGGCCCTAAACGTAATATTTGTTCAACTTTTAATAAATCGATGTTAAATTGTTTAAGTTTCATGATTTTAATTAATTAGACATGCTTTTTGATTAATAAAATGTAATTTAACCATTAAAAAGGAGTCCAGAAAAAAAAACCGCCCCCCCCCCCCAAAAGCCGTAAACCTAGGGGAAACACTGCGAAACTACTTTGTTTGGTCTTCCAAAAGAGGACACGACTACAAATCAGTGGTTAAGTTGTATTTACAACACTGTTCCAGAATAGTTTAACCCAAATTTCCAGATGTGTGCAGCACTGATCCTGGGAGAGTAGACGACAATGCCGGCAGTTCTGACTCACAGTTTATAAGTACGTTTTCATTTAAAGGATTTGCCACTGATGATTCAAACGTGAGTTTTGGGCAGTGTAGAGTAGCACTTGTTGTTTGTCATTTCTCCGATCACAAATGCAGACAGGGTTTTAAGTTTACGCGGCGCGATGCAACGCAACGTGTAAAAAGACAGTACAAGCACAAGTCATTATAATCAGTAATTATGTCCCCACTGGATGCAACAAATGCCTCGTTTGTAATGGGTTTTTAATGTTTTTGCCGCGTCGCTCCGGCCGGACACAGCATCAACAGTATGGTGAGGGGCGTAACATTTCCGTCACACGCTTGAGGTATTCAGCCAATCACAACGCACTGGATAGCTGGCCAATCCCAGCACACCTCGCTTTTCAGACCAATGAGCTTTGTAAAAATCGACGCGTTTCAAAAAGGCTGATAGAGGAGGCTCATAGAGGAGAAACAATAATGTACAGTAAGTGGAAAATAGTGTGTTTCTTTTACTTTAAACACATTTCATTACACCAAATAATGTTCTTTTTAGCAGCATCATATGACCCCTTTAAGAAATATGAAATAACCAAAAAGCTAATTATCCTCCCTTTGAACTGGTTGTCTTTAAAATACAAATCTTGTGTAATCCCAGGCTATCTGTAATCAGAAGCACATTTAAAACTGGAATATAATTTTATTTTATTCACATGTGTTTAATAAACACATAATCCTTTCTGGATTACAATCCACCATCAAAATGATACATTTAATTATTCCAACTACTGTGAGAAAAGGCTATAAATGATCGACAGCCTAGTAGCCGGGACAACTTCATGTTTAAAGACGTGACGTAATGACGCAGCGGCATGCTCGATTTTCCCGCGAAAACCTACCCGTACCACTCAAATTAGAAAGCATTATTATAAGTTGAGCATTGTGAATCGGGCTATAGTTTCGAACATTGACTGGTTATGCACGTGCTCAAATATTGATTTTGGATAATTTTTAACCCAAAAAAGCTACGGACTGCAGCTTTAAAAAATAAAAAATAAAAAATGCACGTAACAAAATCACTAAAAAATTTAATTAAAATAAAAAGGAAAACAAACAGGGCTGGGCGGCATGACGGTACAAATCGTTACCGTGAAATAAAATGTTTATTGTTAGAGATTTTGCTATATCGTGTATTACACGGTATGCAAATATACAGGTGCATCTCAATAAATTAGAATGTCGTGGAAAAGTTCATTTATTTCAGTAATTCAACTCAAATTGTGAAACTTGTGGCTCACATTTAACAAAAACCCACCAATTCACTATCTCAACAAATTAGAATACTTCATAAGACCAATAAAAAAAATGTTTAGTGAATTGTTGGCCTTCTGGAAAGTATGTTCATTTACTGTGCATGTACTCAATACTTGGTAGGGGCTCCTTTTGCTTTAATGACTGCCTCAATTCGGCGTGGCATGGAGGGGTTCAGGTCTGGTGAGGTTGCTGGCCAGTCAAGCACACCTACACCATGGTCATTTAACCAACTTTTGGTGCTTTTGGCAGTGTGGGCAGGTGCCAAATCCTGCTGGAAAATGAAATCAGCATCTTAAAAAAGCTGGTCAGCAGAAGGAAGCATGAAGTGCTCCAAAATTTCTTGGTAAACGGGTGCAGTGACGATGGTTTTCAAAAAACACAATGGACCAACACCAGCAGATGACATTGCACCCCAAATCATCACAGACTGTGGAAACTTAACACTGGACTTCAAGCAACTTGGGCTATGAGCTTCTCCACCCTTCCTCCAGACTCTAGGACCTTGGTTTCCAAATGAAATACAAAACTTGCTCTCATCTGAAAAGAGGACTTTGGACCACTGGGCAACAGTCCAGTTCTTCTTCTCCTTAGCCCAGGTAAGACGCCTCTGACGTTGTCTGTGGTTCAGGAGTGGCTTAACAAGAGGAATATGACAACTGTAGCCAAATTCCTTGACATGTCTGTGTGTGGTGGCTCTTGATGCCTTGACTCCAGCCTCAGTCCATTCCTTGTGAAGTTCACTCAAATTCTTGAATTGATTTTGCTTGACAATCCTCATAAGGCTGTGGTTCTCTCGGTTGGTTGTGCATCTTTTTCTTCCTCACTTTTTCCTTCCACTCAACTTTCTGTTAACATGCTTGGATACAGCACTCTGTGAACAGCCAGCTTCTTTGGCAATGAATGTTTGTGGCTTACCCTCCTTGTGAAGGGTGTCAATGATTGTCTTCTGGACAACTGTCAGATCAGCAGTCTTCCCCATGATTGTGTAGCCTAGTGAACCAAACTGAGAGACCATTTTGAAGGCTCAGGAAACATTTGCAGGTGTTTTGAGTTGATTAGCTGATTGGCATGTCACCATATTCTAATTTGTTGAGATAGTGAATTGGTGGGTTTTTGTTAAATGTGAGCCAAAATCATCACAATTAAAAGAACCAAAAGACTTAAACTACTTCAGTCTGTGTGCATTGAATTTATTTAATACACAAGTTTCACAATTTGAGTTGAATTACTGAAATAAATGAACTTTTCCACAACATTCTAATTTATTGAGACGCACCTGTATCTGCGAAACATATTACTGCTTAAACATTATACACCTTTTGAGTACTAAGGAAACGTGCATGAATGAGAAAATAAAAAGTGGGACGGCACTTGGTAGAGTTATTAAGTGCTATAAGCAGTGAAAAAGAACTCAATGCAGTGCTCGCGCCGACTGACAGACAGCCGAAGTGCGTGCACTGAAAGCCCCTCTCTCAACAGCATGTGATCGCGAAAACCGATCTCTTTCATGGTTTATTGTGCTTGAATGGTCAAATATGCACACAGTAATGTCACAATGCCTGTCGTGTGAAGTATTCAAGTAAATACATTCGGTTATATGTTAAATAAATGTAAAACAGTTGGGTGAAAACCAGATGTATTTCAGTATATTGGATCCGTGCAGTCGGTCTTAAAGGGACAGCTGCCTTCTGTCTGTCATTATTAATGTTAATCATGTTTGATTGATATAGTGAAGACCATGCAGTGTTTTATTTATACACTTTATTCAATTTCTATAATATTTCTAACTATGTTAAATAAACCTAGCCTACTCTAGCTGAATAATTTAAAAGTTTATGTAATATTTATTCATTCTGTTGTGCTTGTAATTTACTTCTTTTTCTTAATTTTAATAACAAAAATAAAATAAAAATAGCTATATCGAGGTACATATCGTTATCGTGAAATAAAATTTCTCATACCATGAAATAAGATTTTGGTCATATCGCCCACCCCTACTTCCAAACATGAATAAAACCTTAATGATATATAAATAATACTAATATAAGACTGATATGGACCTCAACTGAAAAAGTATTTCATGTGGAAAATATACCAAGAGAACTGTGGATATAGATAAAAAAAAGAAACACAAAAGAAAAAAAAAATTTTAATATGAGAAAAAGTCAAAGCCTGATATATTGAGTTGTATATATTTAATTACATGGATACTATAAAGCTGTAAATATCATATGCAATAATAATAATAATAATAATCTGAACAGCTCTCCCAGCAGGCTATAACTGAGTGGAGAATTGCTTCCCAGCAATAACGTTTTTTTGAGCAGAGTGACTTAAATAAAAAAAATTAAAACAAATTTAAAAAGCGAGACTGTTAAAGGGTTAGTTCACCCAAAATTGAAAATTAGCCTGTGTTTTACTCACCCTCGAGGCATTCTAGGTGTATATGACTTTCTTCTTTCAGACGAATCCAGTCGGAGTTATATAAAAAAAATGGGGGCGAATAAAGGCCTCCTGTAGTGAATCCATGCGTTTTTGTAAGATAAATATCCATATTTCAAACGTAATTAACACTTTTCTCTCACTTCCGGTTTCTGTCATACGCGGAAGGCATTCCTGCAGATGACGTAGGACATCGGTGTTGCGTGATTAGTGACAAACGCAGAGAGAGAACAAAACAAAACACCGGTCACGAATTAGAAGTACAAACCGAGGATTTGTAAAGAAAAATGTTAATATAAGCCAAGAGGAGACTGGTTTTCCTTTGCTAAAAGTAAGGAAACTTTGCTTCCTTTGCTCCTATAAACAAACTCGCGAGACTAGCATATCTCAGAGGCGCATACGTCCTGCATCATCTGCCGGAACGCCTTTCGCGTATGACAGATACCGAAAGTGAGAGAAAAATGTTTATTACGTTTGAAATATGTATTATTATTTTTTTTTTTTTAGATTTATTTTTGGCGTTTTTGCCTTTTATTGATAGGATAGTACTGAGACAGGAAGCGAAGTGGGAGAGAGAGGGAGGATGGGATCGGGAAAGGTCCGCGAGCCGGGACTCGAACACGGGACGCCCGAAGCGCAATGGCGCTACATTTCGACACGCTGCCCACGAGGCTATCTGTGATGACATGGATATTTTTTTTACAAAAACGCATGGATTCACTACAGGAGGCCTTTATTCACCCCCCGGAGCCATGTAAGGCACGTTTTATTATGGATGCTCGCGCTTTATTTGACGACTTGTGGACTATTCAACTGCAACACCCGCTGACTGCAATGATAGAGCTTGGAATATCCAGGACAATTTTTAATATAACTCAGACTGGATTTGTCTGAAAGAAAGTCATATACACCTAGGATGCTTCGAGGCTATATAACAGGCTAATTTTCATTTTTGGGTGAACTAACCCTTTAAGTAGCCTATTCACTGCACCAACTAGCAAAACCTTTATAAAAATAGAGAGGAAAACAAATCGAAACAAAAACAACCACCAAAGCCCTCAGTGGATACTGTGGCTTAATAATGGCTCAAGCACTGATGCAAAACTCTTGCCGTAGCCTGACCTGGACGTGCCATGCAAATTAACATTTCACTTAAAGCAAAGAGCCTGAGAGCACTTACCAAAGTGACTGCTGCCAGCAGAGGATAATGCTTCTGCTACATCACTATTATGAATGATAATAGCCACAGCACATCATTGAGTACCACTACCTGCCATTTCATCAGCCTACTCTAGCAGAAGAAGCCAAGTGGATGATGACTTGCAGGAATAATATCTTTTGACTCAGAGGTCCAAAACAGCAGTTGCTAGTGAAGTTTTTGGGCCATAGATAGAAAGTAGGACAACCAAGCTCATGAGAGCAAAAGACACCAGCTGTGCAGAACAAACTGACAGTTTAAAAGTCACATATCAAAAAAGTTCATTACAGCACCAATCAATCTGTTTAATATGGCCTAACGTCCATTGTATCATCAAATATTAACATCCACTCTACAGAATTAACTTGAGACGAATAGTCTGGATACATTTACACAGCTCACGTGACTATTAAAAATTAAAAAGCCAATGACAATGAACTGATTGTTCGAGATCGTTTCGCTTCAGATTGTTCATTGTTGATGTGCAACTCATCAAAACGCCTCAGTGAATCAAGTCCATGTCTTTGAGCTCAAGAGTCCCATGAATGTAGTGACCTAAATAGTGGTCAACCGATATGGGTTTTTTGACAGCCGATGCCGATTTCTTGGAAAGCAAGGTGGCCGATATAATTTTATTTATATTTAAGAAATTTGAAATCATTTGAAAAATGATTTAAAATAATTGTGTAAAATAAACATACAAAAAGTTCTTCTAAACAAACTTTAGAAGACAAAGCATTTTACACAAATAAATAAATATTTAATAAAAATCTAATTAAAAAGGAAGTAAACACGGTAACCAACAGGGCACTCAGCATTCTGGGAAGTTTGTGTGAATCATTTTTATTATTTTTCAAATAAAGCCAAAGTAACACTCATTTTACACACAGCACGTAATGAAAGTGACATGAATATGACAGAAATTAAATGTTCATTAGTCATTCAAAGATTTGTTTAAATTATATAAATGTGTGTTTGCTGAATGCTGACGGCAAATGAGAAAGTATTATAATGTTTGCCTTTCTATTACTAATAATATTAAAGCAATCGTTATAAATTATAATACTTTTTTGTATACATTTTAATTAATTTGTTTAACAGTTCTATCTGATTATTAGATAGACTTATATCCATATTAGACAGAACTGAACGACGACAGCGAACAAGCGGGAGAATATGAGCGGTGTGTGCTCAGGCACTGCGGCTGCCGTTCTCAGCGCCGTCAAAATAAAAGTCCACCTCGACCACATCGGCCAAACAGAAAAACTTATCGACTGATACCGATATTTGAAAAATGCCAAATATCGGCCTTGGCAAAATATCGGTCGACCACTAGACCTAAACAACTGACTCCTCACAAGTGAAAGAACTAAAAACAGGCCATGTTGTATATTAAATACGCATATCAGAGCAAACAGGTCAGCCGCACGCACATACATACGCTAAAAGTGACTACATTTGATTTCTGTAATGTCTTTGGCACATCTTCAGGAGTGTGTCGCCAGAGCACTCTATCATAATAAAAATGTCCATACATGATTGAACCACTGTAAGTGGCATGGCTTATGTCTTTATTGTTACTACATTACTGTTGAACTTATGAAAAATGCTCTTAAAGTTACAGTTCAAAGCAAAAATGTAGTTCCAAAACCATTTGGAACTAAAGAAAATATTTTTTATATTCTCTCTCTATTTTTTACCCTTCCATTAAGAGATGGACCATAATTTGCATGCTTCAAAGTACAAACAGACATAGAAATTCATATGAATCTAGCAGTTTAATCAAAGTCTTCTGAAGACAAGAGATATGATTACGTCATATGATGATTAGATTTAATTTAGGCTTTTATTCAGATATAAACACTGATCAACACATACATCAAACATAGCTCAAAAGTGCTTGCTTAGATGAGAACATTTTGGTTGGATGGTCTTTCAATGGATAGAAAAAAATTGATGAGAGAATAGTAAATATACCTTCATTTGTGTTGTTAAGATGAATGAAAGTCTTATGGATTTGGAAGGACATGAGGGTGAGAGTAAATGATGACAGAATTTTTATATCTTCATGCATGTCTAAACTTGTAAAGGAAGCTCTCACACCTCCTCTTGCAAATAAGACTATATAAAGGCCATGGTAAAAATATAAATTCTTTCACTAATCTTCATGTTGTCAGGCAGAAGGACAATCCCAGTCACCATTCACTTGCATTATATGGAAAAGGAGTCATTGAAAGGGTAACTGAGGTAGTCCATTCCTTACATTTCACCAAACATCTCCTTTCGTGATCCACAGAATAAAGTCAAACAGGGCTGGAACAAAATGAGGGTAGCTAAATTTTCATTTTAAGGCGAAATGTCCCTTTAAGGTTCCTGAATACACATTGGCTAAAGTTGCGTTTTGCCTATAAAAGCAAAAACACTTGTGAAATCTACTAGTAAACAGTGGCCAAGTTAGGATAAACAACCCAGACTATTTTATAAAACCAATACCAACTACATATTTAGATTAAGGGGAATTTACATTTATTTTGAATATTTTGCAGACGTACAATAGCAAGAATAAAACAAAACAAGCCCACTACTCCTCGAAGTCTAATACAAAGAAGCGTCACGAATTATCGTGTAAAAATGGCAATTTAACCACAATATATATGCATATTTTCAGCATAAAAAGTAACGCGCCAATGTGTTTTGTTAACATTTGTAACGCCTGCTGTTTACTACAGAAACTATATCGGCTGTAATCAACCATCATCACTGTAACAAGCACTAACCGTTATCCGCTTCACTTTCTTCCACTTCTTACAACAACGCCATACGCCATTCACTCTTTGTCGGGATTCCACTTCATTTCCAAAAGCTCTTCCCGCATTCCACACACGGATTCAATGGATTTTAATTGATCTGTTGAGAGATTCCTGGTCAATTCCAACGCTCCCCTGACAATCTATTGAACACAATGAGAAAGAGGGATAAGGCTTTAAACAGCTGTTTCCAAAATGGAGTGATCCCACAGCCAATCACACTTCGCTTAGTTCACGCGGAGCTGCTTGCGTGATAAAATCGTGCACTGAACAGCAACTTTAAATAATTTACATCTTGAAATGTTTGTTTTAAGGGAGTTTTATGAAAAGGAAGCAAGTTTCCAGGCTGGAGTAGGTGAGTGCTGAATACCCTTACAAAATTGCCATGGCAACCACAGTTTCCGCCAAAATACCAACCTAGAGTAATTGTTTCTATTATGAAACTATGGCAACTTGGCCACCACTGTCGGCAAAAATAAGCAAATTAAGCATGATGACTTCTGAAAGCTTTATACTTTGAAGAAGATATTAACGTACGGTGTTTTACTGTATTGGTACGTAAGTATGGATTTTATGTTATTGTATATGGTGCCTGTGAAGACACTATGAACTGATTTCTTTTTCCAGATGTAGGAAGACAGGAAGTGTGCTAGTGGATGAAGTTGCTGTTAGATGGTGTATGTCTCCATCTTCTGGTGAACGGCATACTACACAGCACTTCTTCAGCCAATCACAAACAACAGAATAATCTTTTAACTTTAAAAAGTATAATCTTTATTGACTGTTTTCACAAACAGAAATAATAAAGTATTTAAATAATAAGATATGGCTACAATACTGACATATGGTCTGACATAAACATAAGGCTTGAAAATATGGCATAAAATATGCTCAGTAAGACAAAGATTATATTACATCCCTTAATACTTCAAATAAAACAAACCAGTTATCTATACAAGATGTATACACTTGAACTTTATATTGGCCACTTAAAAAAAATATTATGTATTCCAGAGGTAAAGTATACTGAGCTAAATCACCTTTAATATGCTATAAATGTATCACTACTTGATGTTAAACAATTTCTAAAGCTTATCATGTAACTTACAATGACAAAGGTATTGTGTGTACAAAAAAATGTAACAGACTTGCGAACAGTCATAAGACATAAATAAGGAAAACAAACTATTTTAGAGATGTTCTGTCCACAAATCAGAAAGTAACATGGTCATTACTTTATTCTCTGTAGGATAAAATAACCCTCTGTACTGAGGCTTTGAAATTTAAAAATGCACATTGTTATTGCTTTGGATATAACTGACATGGGCCACTATCTCCGATGTGCTATATAAATCTTCTATTTAATTAATCTTTCTAAATATCTAATTTTCCCTTCACTGTAAATTAAGGCAAGCCTTATTTGAGATGTTACATAAAATAAGAATGATGTAGTGCTGAAATCCATTTTAGACATTTAAAAACGCATTGTAACAAATACAGACACTGATTAAAACCCTAGGCTCCTTCTTAAAAGGATGTTTTTTGGATGGCTATGAGTATTCTGAAAATGATTTTGAATCAAGTTTTTATAACACATAGTGACCAGATTAATCCGAAGCAGTAAGTAAATATCCAGCATCTAAATGGCTGTCTGTACTAGATATTTTAAACAGTCCTGTGAATACATAGTTAGTCATAGCTAAACAAATGTTTCAAATGAAGCAGTTGCACGTTGCCAGGAGGTCAGTAACAATAATAAAGCTGGGAACGTAGATGTCTGAAGGAGTCCTCTCCACGTGCGCCAGCTTGCTCTCCCTCAAACAGCATGGAATCTGGCAGAATGACGCCCTCCAGAGGATCAGGCTGACAGAACTCCACCACAAACTCTTCCTCAGCCTCCAGCAGCGTTCTGGACCAGGCAGACATGTCAAGTCTTCCAGCCACTCCTCCATACTCTTGAGGCAGTACAGATTGAGGAATGACTCGATGGAGAGAGGCCAAGTCTGAGCCGTGCAGGACATACTGTTGGGAGAAGACAGACTTGTTTCTAGAATTATTGTGCTAGAAATGTCTGTGTGTAAATACCAGGATAAGTAGCAAGTTACTTACCCTCTCTGCCATTTTCTCTTTCAGAAATGGCTTAATTATTGCAAAAATACCCTTGAAGATACGAGGCTCATTTATAATGTTTACAGCCTTTATTCTGATTGGGAAGCCATCCTGAAACACAACAGCAACGGTCAGTACTAAAATTCAATGACTTCATCATAATGAATCGATGGGCTACATTTGCAATGTCTTACCTGAAGGATGCCGACAACTTTCTTTGCCAAAAGCGGTCCTGGATTAGAGGCTTGAGAGAGGCCAACTCCTGCATAATCCACCAGGATAACAATTCCATTCACTTGGGTTTCCTCAGGCTGAATCAGCTTCTCTAATGTCAAATAAATAGCCCGAATGTTGTCCACAAATGGGTAATCATTAGGCTTCCATTTACCTAGGAAAGCAAAAGACAACATTTTTTAGTTTTTTCTTTATTGTTAACAGTAACACTGGGACAATATACTGTAGATATCAAATCAGCAAGAAAGAGAAACTGTGATCATCTTTTTGTCTCAATTATAACTATTTTAAACTGCAATAATATTTCACAATGTTACTGTTTTTTTCTGTATTTCTAATCAAATGAATGCAGCTGTAGCTAATCAGCTCATGGGGAAATATGAATAATTAACCATAACTAGTTATAATTAACTATTCATATTTTAGATCCACTGTAGATATTTAGCTGACCACTCAGGGTCAACCGTCTTGTCAATTCTAAGAACGTTAATTTCCTGGTTAAAGGAAATAACTTTCTTACTGTACAATTCTATAAGTTTGTAACATAAATCTGCATGATTATTGACTAAGTCCATTTCTCCTGTGCATTTGTGCCCCTTGTTTCTGGAGAATGCAGCTAAGAGTCGGCTCGCATTCCACAAGGTTGTAAATGTATCGGGTTACCATGAAACCAGGGTCTTGTTCGGCGTCCTGGGGTGTTACAAAGTATTTGTGAAATCTAGCTAACAAAATATATATTGTGTGTTGGAGTGGTCTAGACGCTACACAGCCTTGCAGAAGAGACTTCCTTAAAAAACATTACAAATCTTACTGATCCCAAACTTTTGAATGGCAGTCAGTGTATATATGCACTTTATGTAAGTCTGTTAAAGATCTCATTGATTTACAAGTTATCAGAATTTCATATTACTTTTTGGCCAAATAAATATCAGCTGCACCAAATTGCATACAGTATTTTTGTCCAGTTATGGTCTCTGAATAACAGTTTTTTTTTTTTCTCGAGTGTGAGCTCCATATTAACACTATATACCATACTACATATATGAGCCTATAAACTGTTCCATTTCAAAAGATTCTATTTTTTCTGACTATTATTTCTTATGTCAGGTTTTACATAGTTAATTTTTGTATTATTCATTAATCTTACCCAAAGATTTAGGTTTCGTGTCTGATTAAGGTCTTGTTAAGACAATAAGAAGCATTACCTGGTCGTAAACACAGTATGTAGCGTCCATGAGGGTCTGGTCTGGGCAGGACAGTGAGAAAACCCAGATCTAGGACGTGCTTAACTGTGGAGGGCTTCAGGTCCTGAAACACCTCAGCCCAGGCTTTCCGGCTGGCATGATAATTCAAGAGTAGCTGAAGTGCCCGGTCATAATCAAACTTTCTGGCCCTGAGGAAGCGCAGCAGAAATGCATCGTCTAACCGTGTCCTCAGATTAGGGTGGTCTTTTAGTATCATATCTCGTAATGCCTGGACATCCCGGAGCCTCCATTCGGGCTTCTCCTGGAGCTCTTCCCGTGCCTTGGCCACTAGTTCAGGAGTCAGGGTGCAGTCATAGATGGGTGGGGGTGGAGCAGGGAAGCCTACACCTGCCACCACTTCTCTTGAAGGGCCAAGATTAATGTGGCCATTTTGGTCTGCCATGAGCTATTGGTGTAGAGAAATATTCAAGAATCATTTAATATAAAATCATGTAAATGACAACCATAGAGCAGTTTACGGCTAATTGTTAATAAAGAAAATGCCATCAAGCACTATGTATATACAGTATATATATATATATATATATATATATGAAGAGTTTGGTTCCAAAACGCGATAAACGCCTTTTCTTTCTTTTTTAAATTGCGTTTCTGCCTAAATCAGTATTGTATCTGGTCGGTATTGAAAAGCCAATTTTCACGTCACCGCGCGTCACAGTGCTGCCGTGCAAAGACAAAACACCATAACTTCGTTTTTGGTCGAAATTAGTTATTGATAATTTTGAGACATATATGACCTCCTTTATCATGTGTATAAGTATCTTAGAGAAAAGCCCAGGAGAAACCAAGGCAGAACACAGTATCATCAGTTACCGCTCTTTGAATTTGTTTTAGATTGCTCAAATTAAGTTACGGTGCTCTGCATCTGTTTAGCCGTACGTCAATATTTTTATATATATATGTTTTTTTTTATAATGCAGATGCCAGCTCTCAGGGCTGCCCACTTCTGCAGGTGTGAGAAGTCGAATGCCATGACAGCATATCAAATAAAATCAGTTAGGCTACTGTTCGCAATTAAATCCATTTACTACCTTTTCTCGTAACTCCATAAAAAACATTGCAATGAACGTCATCGGCAGAGTACCTACAATAACCTCAAAATAGCGGTAAAAATGAAGTTTGAGATCATTTTCATTAAAACATCTAATAATGCAGATGCCAGCTCTCAGGGCTGCCCACTTCTGCAGGTGTGAGAAGTCGAATGCCATGACAGCATATCAAATAAAATCAGTTAGACTACTGTTCGCAATTAAATCCATTTACTACCTTTTCTCGTAACTCCATAAAAAACATTGCAATGAACGTCATCGGCAGAGTACCTACAATAACCTCAAAATAGCGGTAAAAATGAAGTTTGAGATCATTTTCATTAAAACATCTAATTGCCAGATTTCCAGTGTCCTGCCCATAATTAATTTTTTTCTGGACAAATACAATTTTTAAAGCCATTTTTCACAGTCTAGTGAGTTTCACACTCTGGAGCAGCGCGGCAGTCCACCTGTCACTCAAGTGGCCACGCCCTTAATTATGCAGAACTTTAAGGCCTAATATAATTGAAACGGATGAGTTATAAAAAAAAATTCACCCTCCTCACAGTTGTCATGAAGGGCAAAATTACCTATATAGACCAAAAGCACTTTTGTACCAGGCTGTAAACATATTTGTTTTCTACTGTAAAGGCCTCTAGCGGTCAGTCGATGAATTGCAGTTTTAGTCACTTCTGTATTGGCTTCAAGCGAGAGAGACCGGGAGGTTGCCGCTTGGAATACATTTAGTCATTTAGCAGACGCTTTTATCCAAAGCCGACGATAGCTGGAATACACCCGCCATCCTAGTTTTCCTCATCTATTTTGTACTTTGTGATCAACAAACAAACAAAAAAATTAGGGCTGCACGATAAATCGCATGTGATTGTCATGCGCATCTCGTCAGTAAAGCCGGTTCTGTGAACAGTAAATCTCCATCACGTGCTTTCAGATGGAGCAGCATTTACATTTACATTTAGTCATTTAGTAGTATTATCCAAAGCGACTTACAAATGAGGACAATAAAAGCAGTCAAAACTAACAAAAGAGCAACAATATATAAGTGCAAATGACAAGTCTCGGTTAGCCTAACCCAGTACACATAGCAAGGTGTGTGTGTATGTATGTATATATATATATATATATATATATATATATATATATATATATATAT
>NW_015506132.1:277307-334797 GCF_001515645.1 Sinocyclocheilus grahami
TATATATATATTATACACACACACACACACACACACAAAGAAAAACAAGTAGATAGAATAGAAAAAATAGAAAGCTAGTGTTTGTTTGTTGTTTTTTTTATAAATTTTTTTTTTAAAGATATAGATAAAGTAGAATTAAAATAGAATAGAAAGGGTTAGTTAGAGGGTCAAATAAAGCTGGAACAGACGTGTTTTTAGTCATTTAATACACAGAGCCATAGATCACTGCAATATCGCGCTCATAATCACAGATGAGTCGCATTCGATTATGAACGCGATATTGAGTAGCTTGTCAGTGTAAGTGTTTTTATTTATGCCATTTATATTTTTGTTAATACAGCGTATAGCACTAGTCAACTAAATGAATGTAGCAGAAACGGATGAGTTATAAAAAAAAATTCACCCTCCTCACAGTTGTCATGAAGGGCAAAATTACCTATATAGACCAAAAGCACTTTTGTACCAGGCTGTAAACATATTTGTTTTCTACTGTAAAGGCCTCTAGCGGTCAGTCGATGAATTGCAGTTTTAGTCACTTCTGTATTGGCTTCAAGCGAGAGAGACCGGGAGGTTGCCGCTTGGAATACATTTAGTCATTTAGCAGACGCTTTTTATCCTTTTATCCATCTCGTCAGTAAAGCCTGTTCTGTGAACAGTAAATCTCCATCACGTGCTTTCAGATGGAGCAGCATTTACATTTACATTTAGTCATTTAGCAGACGCTTTTTATCCTTTTATCCATCTCGTCAGTAAAGCCTGTTCTGTGAACAGTAAATCTCCATCACGTGCTTTCAGATGGAGCAGCATTTACATTTACATTTAGTCATTTAGTAGTATTATCCAAAGCGACTTACAAATGAGGAAAATAAAAGCAGTCAAAACTAACAAAAGAGTTTTAAATTCTTTATTTGAAAAAACAACAAAAAACAAAAACTAGCTTTCTATTTTTTCTATTGTTTCTACTTGTTTTTCTTTGTTTGTGTGTGTGTATTATATATATATATATATATATATATATATACACACACCTTGCTACGTGTACTGCGTTAGGCTAACCGAGACTTGTCATTTGCACTTATATATTGTTGCTCTTTTGTTAGTTTTGACTGCTTTTATTGTCCTCATTTGTAAGTCGCTTTGGATAAAAGCGTCTGCTAAATGACTAAATGTAAATGGATCAACTTACTATGTTGTGTATTTTCAACAGTTTCAATATGAAAAATAACTTTTATATTGATTCAGTGGATTTATTGCATTTTTTATAATATAAAATTGTATTATAAAATAATACAATTTTATAATAACTCTTTGAAAATCAAAATCTGGATTAGAATTTTTAATGTTAATATAACCTAAAGATGCTATGTGAAAGTTTGAAACAGAAAATAGTGGTTTTCATCTTGCCACTTTCTTGGTAAAGAAAACACATTTTTATTCAAATTAATCAAAATGGATTTATAGCGTTGTGGAACCAAACTCTTCATATATATATTATATCTAGTGTGAAAATCAATGTTTTGGTAAATGTAGATATTGCAGATATCATGTTCATATTTATACAATGACAATGTCCATCTTCCTGGTGACTATTAAATGAAAGTAATGATGGTATTGTTTTCTACAGTATTTTCTACATACAGCAGGATCTTTTATGAAGAACAACTGTAAAAGGACTCATATTCTTCCTGGAGCTACTGTGGTGTTCATGAAGTACTGTCATTAAATATATGAAAGCCAGGCATGGTACTTTAAAATGCTGAATGATTACAATTTTTAAACGTTTAAAAGTTGATGCCCTTCATATAAAAACGAACAGAAATATTACCAACCTGCCAAAGAAATCCGCAATCAGTTCCGTGTACAGCGAGAAGCCGTTCTACCATTGGTCACTCGGTATCATGTGTATGATGTATGACGCTAGACACGTTTAATCAGGCTGTTTCCCTTAAAGGTACAATATGTAAGATTTACGTAATAAAATATCCAAAAACTACTTGCATAGCGTTATATATTTTATGCAGTTGTGTAATTTTGTTATTCCAAAAGTTCCCAATGATTTGTAAATCCAGAGAAATTCCAATTTTAAATAATGGCTGGTCCCTCATTGTGGCAGATCAGTTATGCAATATCCGCATATCCTCAGTTTCTGCTTGGGGCTATGTGTTTTTTGGCCAATTGCAGCAGACTCAGGGAGTGTTAACCGGTAACCTGTTTATAAACGCGGTACAGGACAGGTAACAGTTAAGGAGGTATCTTTGCATTAAGCGAAAGTGGCGTTGGTTTTGGTTATAAAAATCGACTTTTACTTTCCATATGCTGTTAATAGGCTTCACTTTATTACTTTCTGTCCCATCGAAAGTACCCTAGGTGTTTGAAACCATTATGAAATAAAAAAATATTGAACTATATCTTGAACGCAACTTGACACCAGGTTTATTGAATTATAGATGTGATTAATTAATCATTCAATAACTGGCACATCTGGTTATATCATTCCCTGACAAAGATTTCTTAGAAACTATCAGTAAGGCGCCTGCTTTATGAATTGTTTTATTGTCTGTTATCAGTGTTAAGAAGCACACACCTCCAACAGCACTAAAAAATCCTTGACCATTCTTTGCCACGTACACTTACTTTTATCATCTTGTTTTGAAGCAGGTTTTACGGCTGGAGATGATTATGAGCCTGAAAAGTTGCCCTGAAAAACTTTTGCCATTGAATAAGACTTTACATTTGGAAGGAAATGGATATGCATGATCACAATTTAACTGCCTACTGGGGGGAAATAAAAAACAGTCTAAATTGCCTGGATTTAGCTGGTCTTCTAGCCTGATCAGATACGTGCCCAAAACCTGTCCAAATTCAGACCAACAAACCATTTAAGACTGGTTTAAGTTGGATTTTCTAGCAGAGTATATAACAACTGTATCTTCCAAATAAAAAGGCTTATTGAGATGTTTGCTCAGACCACCTACTGAAATGATGGTGGATGCTGTTTAAAAATGTACATTATAGCAGCAGCTTGTGTGACCTAAAGATAAGATTCTAAATTATAATTATAGAGATATTAATGGAAATAAACAACAGCACACTTTTATGTAAAAATATAGCCTTGACATTTAATATGTTCACATTGCAAGTTTGAAATTATAAGTAATTGTAAAGGGGCAGTGAATGACCAATATGTAAAACTATAAATGAGTGTGACATTCTCTTACTGTATGCATACATACACATCACTATCTAGTTACAGCTAAGGGGTTGAACAGGAAACAAATTTTTTAGTTTTTTATCCTAAAATCATGAATTAGAATAGACTAAATCCATTTATGATAAAAGGAAATCGTTATATTTACAATGTAAGAATGGCACATACAGAAAAATATGAAATGCACATAATTACCAGCATTTTGGTAAATAACAATATTTCCAAGGCACAAAATTTTATGTATTCTCTCAGGATATCATAAAAGTACTATAAGAGCCAGTAGCAAGCTGTTAAAATACTGTACAATAAAACAAACATCTGATCATATTCAGGCCTGCTGTAACATTTATGGAACTCAAACTCTCCTTGAAAGGAGAAGAAAACTTGCATAACCTTTGTATTACATGGTGTTATATGCTGTTGTGACTCCTTGGGTAGTATAAATATGCACCACTAGTTCGTTCTAAAACATACATACAGCAAACAAATGAGATGGGATGAACATATATATTTAAAGTGTGATTGTTGCACACCTTTAAACTTAACTATTTTGGTTTAAAGTTCTTAAAATAGGAAATTCTGAACAATTTCACAGTGTCTTTACTAAAAAGCTTAAATTTAACAGCTGGGGAATATAAATGTTTATTGTTACTGTGTCCAGATGCCTATGAGAATGAATTGTCACGCTTAGCACAGTCTATTAATAGTACCAAGTTAAAAAAAAATAAACTTGAGCTGTGTTTCTCTGTGCACTCAGATGGCCTCTTGTTTAGTGATGGTTGGTTGAGGGATGGAGCTTGGTTGCTTGGGCACTGTGGCTATAACACCCGGAGCCATTTTGTAATGATCAGAACCTGAGGCCGTCGGCGGAGATGGGATTGGAGTTTCCGGAGTGGCTTTTTAGAAAAAGAGCAAGAGGATACATTAGATCAAGGGTCCACATAGGGGAATTATGGAACCTTAAATAAGCATAATTTGCATAGCATGATAACATGCAAAAGAAAGAAACCATTGGTTGACACGAAATAAGCATGCTTATGAAATTTCTAAAGGCATTAGCGCAGAAAAGCATTACAGTAGCCTTCTTTGACAAAATAAGCCTGATTAGTTTCTACGATTCTGGCAAGGATTACTCCAACAAGCCTGTTTGTCCCTGACTACCTGGTTTTCTCATTTTAAGGACCTATATTTTCTGTTCGGTTCTCCATTATAACAAATTTTCATTCACTCAGTTCAAGAAGATAGCGTTACTTACACATCTGGCCATTGTGAATTGGAGTGGCCATGTTTGTGGTGGTGACTATGACATTGTTACTGAGGTGCTCCTGGACCAGATGTGGGTGTAGAGAATGATGGGCATGAGGAGCTTCATTAGCTGAACCTGACAGAAAAAGAGAGTCATTAAATCTCTGATTGGGAAGATCATTTACAAATCTGAATCAAGTAGGAACTTGTTTTTTCAGTCTATATGAACTACGTAGGGTTATTAAGAAACCGGAGTGTATAGGCTGCCTTTTTTATCTCAGTTTTCAAGATTATGACAAGCTATTCCTAGATGTTTATCATGCATCTCAGATATTGCACCTTTTGACAGCTATCCAAAGTTAAGGGTCATTTACATACAGTGCTGTCTAATAACCATGACTTTGCACTTGTCTACAAAGTTTCGCTTTATTAACAGAAATCAGTTACCTCCTAGAAGCATCTCTTGTAGCAGGTTGTCTATCTTCGCCATTCCAAACAATTTAACAAACTGGATTTGCTCGATCATTTGCCAGGTGATGCTCTGCAGCATCGGCAACAGAAGAAGTAGCTCGCCGAACCGCCCCCGCGAGTCATATTGCCGGTCATTGATGTAGTCCTCCAAACTAACTTGAACTTGGTATCGCATACGTTTGATCTTGCTTGGGTCGCTTAAACCTTTGGCATCTACGTGAGAAAGGCCATCACATTAGATCTTTTTGAAAACTCACTCGACATTCTGCTCTGTTTTGTTTCATTTTTAGGGCAATTTCCCACCTGGATCGAAAAATACAATGGCCTTCAAGCAGGCATATTCATTGTCATCGATCTGGAGATCCTGGAAGGGAAGGACTAACTCGTCAAGGATCCTTACAGACACACGGCTCACCTCCAATTCGGGACAGTTTCGTGGAATTATATGATCATTACCTGCGAGAAACATGGAACATTTTGTGAGGTAAAACATTAGTAAAAGCACTTGAGTCCAGAAGTCTGTCATATCCACATTTCCAATGTGCTTTTGAACTTACCTAATAGTAAAATGTCCTTATACAGCATGGAACGTTTGGCAGCTCCTAGTAGCAGATGTTCTCCAGCATGAGCTCGCAGTAAAGCCACCTGAGACAGATAAACATGCATAGGTTTGGTTAGAGTCCTTTTTATAACCATAATAGCTGTTTCTTTCGCCTAAAATTAAATGGAGACATATTCAAAGTATTTATGGAGGCAAAATCAGGTCTGTGTTCATGCCTGAATGTGCATGTGTGTATTCACGTGCATGTTTGTGTGAGAAGATGCAGTTTGAGGCGTTCTCACCCACAGCTTAAACACTGATCAGTTATCATGCCTCAGTGCTCAGCATGTTAATGATTCTGAATGTCTCAAGAAGAGATGTAACTTTCAAACCATCTCATCATATTCTAACCTGAGCCATCTAAATACATTAACCACCCAAACTGAAGATCTCTGAACTTTTTCTCCTACTGAGACAAAAAATTTAGCCAACTGACACTAATATCTATTAAATGTACATTGAGGGAGTACATTTTCAGCTAAATAAGAGGTGCTTATCTTACCTGATCATCCAGGGGAAGGTCACAGAATGCTGGGATGTATTTAGCCCATTCAACGAGCACCAGCAGCTGCTGTTTCATAGACTCGCACACATCGGTTATAGTGGCTGTCTTCTTCGTTCTGATGTCGCCATTCATGATGGAACCGGGTGATGAGATCTGCATAGTAGGATATGGGAGAAAATCTTAATATCTCTTAAACGATTATACATGCATACACACATACATACTGTATGTATAGTAATGATTTAAATGTACAATTCATGTTATAAATATGAATCATGTAATATATTTTAAAGGTGAATTTGTTATTTCTGTGCCTCTAGCTACACCCAGTGAAATTGCAGTAGTGTTGACTGTTTTCGAACAGGTTTCCAAATCTGCCACTGCCCAGATAGTCATGCTCAAACCAATGCCATTGGTTAAGCGTGTGTTGCTATGTGGTTCTGATTGGGATGATCAAACAAACAGGGCAATGTGTTGACAGCTGTCACAGTGTTTACATTTTTTTCAGATGAATCAACCTACGTCTGAGAATCAATGATGTCTTATTGTCTCTGCATTTTGAACTGGGTTAAGAGAACATATTTTAGAGATATTTAAGAGAATATATCACAATTCACCTTGTGATTTGAACCTAGATTAGAATCACAATGTGTACCTGTCTAGAAAGGACATCAGCTTGAATGAGTGCGTTTATGGAGGGTAAGCTGCTGTCTTCATAGCTGGATCTTCTGGTGCTAATCCTGTCTCTTTCATTCTGCACAGCTGTGAATGAGAGGAACACTTTTAATCAGCAAATTAACATTAAAATGTATTACAAATACACATAGAAGGTGTATTTTGACCAGTACAGAAAAAACTGCTCTGAGTAAACCACTGAAACATACTCTTTCATTATCAGTAGCAGTGAATGCCACCCAGTTCTGACAACCAATTGAGATAGCAGGGATGAGGCATATTAGCCGACTTTGTGAGAGGGGGGAGTCCTCAAGGTTGCGCTTTTTTATCAGTGTGCAGTTATGATGGCTCTAAACTGTTTGTTCAGCATAAAGCAGACATAGACCTCAGTGCATTGTTGAGTGAACATTAACAAAATGTCTCTTGCTAACTCTCTCTCTGCTGTTGCAACATCCCCTAATCTCCCAAACAGGGCAGGGAGTTTTTAACTTCTTTAATAGCATTATATGAATGAAATCTAACAGCATGAGGAAGTACCTTCCTTCTTCATCCCAGCTCGAAAACATTTCTTTAGTCTGCAGTACCGGCACTGATTTCTCTTGTCTTTGTCCACTATGCACTGTCTGTTAAATCTGTATGGAAGCATAAAGAAGTCAGAGATTTACTTGGACGTTGGATAAATTGGATGGAAACGTGGTCTTTTATGCAGAATTATGGCATTATGTTTGCATTGTTAGCCAAGGAGGTGTTCTTTTTTTCTGACCTGCAGGAATACATGTGGTTTTTGCGTACGCTGCGTCTGAAGAACCCTTTGCATCCATCACAGCTGGAGGCACCATAGTGCTTTCCTGTAGCCCGGTCCCCACAGATGGCACATAGGGCCCCTAAGAGGTTGGCAGCATTCATGATGGCACTCTCAGCTGGCGAGGAGTCTGAAATCATGGGGGATCTTGAATTTAGTGTCACAAGTGTTTTATTTTATTTATTTCTGTTTTTAACTATTCTTTTATATCTCATATCTCGGTTGCAGATTGAACCAGACAGATTCCTGATTCCAGACCAATAGGGGAAAGGTCATGGAGTGAAAAATACTCACAAAAAGACATATTTACAGCTAAATCAATTGGTAGTGAATCATCATCATGAACATGTGCTGGAAGGGCTGTTTGCTGAGTAATCCAGACATGATTAGTACTAAACCTGTACAAAAGCTACAACAAGATAATCTTAGATTATATGAACTCTAATTAGTGTTCTTGATGACCTACTTAACAAATTTAAAAAAAAATTAACAGTAATGTATATGATTCATATGAGTCAGTTTGAACAAGTGTTTTATTTTATTTATTTCTGTTTTTAACTATTCTTTTATATCTCATATCTCGGTTGCAGATTGAACCAGACAGATTCCTGATTCCAGACCAATAGGGGAAAGGTCATGGAGTGAAAAATACTCACAAAAAGACATATTTACAGCTAAATCAATTGGTAGTGAATCATCATCATGAACATGTGCTGGAAGGGCTGTTTGCTGAGTAATCCAGACATGATTAGTACTAAACCTGTACAAAAGCTACAACAAGATCATCTTAGATTATATGAACTCTAATTAGTGTTCTTGATGACCTACTTAACAAATTTTTAAAAAAAATTAACAGTAATGTATATGATTCATATGAGTCAGTTTGATTTTTAAAAAAAAGATAATCTAGATAGTGATTTGATTTTGTTGATGTCAGAAATCATTTAAACATTCATAATTTCACAAAAGATATGCGAGTTGTTAGATGTTCATTCTTATGTTATAGTTAATCAGATAACTACATTAAAAACCAAGCAATGATCAAAGGCAAAACGTTTTTAAATGGCTCATCAGTGTGAGTGATGATGTGGTGATCATCTAAATGGAAAATAATACAACCGTTGTGCTTATATGTGATTTAAAAATTTAAAAATGTTAAATATTGGTTATAATGTTTCATAATTACAAAAAATATATAATAATTTAAATATAATATATATTATTGTCAATCTAACTCAAATGTAAACATTTTATAAATTGGACTCTTACTGCTTTACCTAAATATAACTTTACCCTACATATTAGATTACTTTGTCAGGTTGATACTGGTTGGATATCAATTTGTTGCACAAAACCTAGACATGGGAGACTTAGCTGCGAAACATTTACATGACACCCTCTTTGCTCAGTAATCATTCATCCTGGTGTCAAACTTTTCTTGAAATACTATCCAAACAAGTCATTTTATCCCAAGCCAACTGTATGAGAACAAGCAAGAGGAGTCGAATGAACCTCTTCTCCTTGTAGAGTACCATTTCTGCAGAACAGAGCATGCTGTGCTTCTTATCTTCTCCTGAAAAATGTATTTTGTATTGGCTTTTACAATCAGTATTGGGTGTTCTGTGCAAAAGGTTACGAACTTGCCAACTGGCACTTAACTATAAGCCTATCAACCCTGTTAAACATCTGCCGCCCACTCTTGACCATATACTATATACTAGCCTATATAAGTCAATAAAGGTCTCAAAGTTCACAGCGGGTCTGAGCGGATGACTCACCTGTGCTCATCGCGAGCACTTGCATGTTCTCAAACTCCAGGGTGGTGTAGGCTGGGTCCAAGGCCTCGCTATAGTCTGCCATCTCCATGTCTACTAGTGGTTTGGACAAACGCATTCTCAGCTACCTGATGCTGGGGGGAAAGACTTGTCCTCTCCAAAGTGTTTGGACACCCCCTCATAGGCCAAGCCCCTCCTCTCGGAGGGGTAGACACCTCTGAGTGACAGGGGCCATGTCCTCAATGGCAAAGATGAGGCTTGCTGTGATTGACAGTCTGGGCCTCCTCCCAGGGCACGGCCCCATTCTGAAGTGGGATGGCTCTTATGTTAATGATTAAAGTGCTAAATCAGAGTTGTTGTTTTTTTCAGAGACTGAGACAAACATGGGGGTTTACTGTCTTATTTTTTGTCTCAACGTCCTAAATTCATTACTAGACAAATATAGCCAGTCTCAACACTATGCTTTCTATCTCAGTTCCTCAACAATGGTTTAAGGGGTCATGAAAGATGACTGTCTGTGTCACAGTCTTGACACATATTAGACAGTATGGAAAAATTTACTCATATTTGACTCTAATGTATAAGATTGAATGTAAGTGGTCCGCATTTCAACATGCAAATTGCGTATCTGCTAAATCTCTGTTAATTCTAGCACAATAAACAACAGCAATAACTCACACGGAGTAAAATTTGTGGCCTTTATGTAAAAGAGCTCATTGCTCTGTTGAACATTCTGCATGTGCACGTGATGCACAACTCGGTTCCAGTTGTACAGAAGAGATTGTTTACTTCTCATCAAACCTGTGCAAAACTAGCATTTGGAAGGCAGTAAAATATCTGAATTCACAATAACACTGGCAGCTGTGGTTGCCAGAAGTTCACTGTTAAATAAAAAATAAATGCATGCAGTGACAGTAATGTTTCTGGGACATTTTAATGTAATATGTCTACTAAAAATGAGTAGTTAGTAAATAGTTCGGTTAACAGTCAGTGAATACCTTTTTTTTTAACATTACTCTCTTATGTTGCACATTATATTACTCCTTCTCCACTAAAATTTCTAACATTTGTAAGGTTTGGTGACGCCTGTTATTGTCTCCACACAAGACTTGTCTTTCAAACTACACTCTTAAGAATAACGGTTCTTTATTGACATCTATGGTTCCATTAGGAACATTAACATTCATGGAACCTTTCCTTTGCACAAAATATTCTTTTGATTATTAAATTTTTCTTCACACTAAAGAAGAAAATTGTTCTTTTAAGAACTATTTACCAAGCATCACTGTGAAACCCCCTTTTGCAAACTTTTATTTTTAAGAGTGTAGGCCTGATTCTGCAAAGATTCTGACACAACAGTTTCTAAATCACCTTGATAAAAGGAAAAAACGGAGGTGATCATCTCTGTACATAATGCTGAATTTGTAGAGCAGTCTATGCTTTCCTAACTCTTTTTGTAGAGGATAAAACTATTTGTTACTCAAACAGGAAAATTTGATGATACAATTACGCAAATACCAACTTCAAGTACATAAGTGTCAGGGCCAGGGCAAACAGACAATATGTATATTTGAAGAGTAGAAAGCAACAGAACAAACCATGGGTCATCGTTCCTCAGTTCAGACCTGCCCTGAGCCTGTAAAATCTCATTTCTACCTGCCTATATAGAGAAGAACTACTGTAGCTATACTGTCAGAGTGAACAACCTAATTATCGTTTTGTGTGCTGTGCATTACAAAGTGTACACAAATACACTGCAAAAAAATTCTTAATCTGTATTTAGTATGTTTTCGTGCATATAAAAAAATAGAAAAAAGAAAAAATGTTATGTTGTTTTCATAGAACAGATAAACTATATAAACAAGAAATAATTGTCAGTGAGGTAATAAATATATATATATATATATATATATATATATATACAAAATATGATTTAATTCTAGATGTTTTGTCTGAAGCCATGCCAAAAACACTGATTAGAAAAAAATTCTTGCCGTTTAAATCAATTCAGGTTTGTTTGAGTTCCTTCATTACTGGGGTGTCACAGTAGTGTTTCATGTTTGTTTTAGATTTAATTAAATGACTCCACCGAATGACTACACCTAAACGTACAAGATAGCTAGTTTTGCAAGATAGACACTTGCATATTTATAGAGTTATTAAAAAATAAAAAGACGAGTGAATTATGTTCACAAGAAGAAATGTATGTTAGCAGCTTGTTAGCTCTGTATGTTAGCTCTGGCAGGATGATGTTTAACTGGTATATATCAAAATAAATCTGCAAGAAGTTGCAGACTTTATAGCCTATAGATCAGGAACACTTATTAGTCTTCCTTATTTCTGTACAAGATGACTTCACTTCTCCAGCAGTTAACCTGAGTAATGTAATGACAATCAGTGTACAGGAATGACTCACAATGGACAAATCTTATCAGAGTCACCATTAAATTCCTTATCGCAGCACACATCTCCATGATTCTGTTAACTAAGGAATGACCTCTATAAAGTATAATCTGTGAAGTTATGGCCCTTTCTCACATACACCTCAGCGATCAGAGCAGGCAGGCGTAGATAACTACATTAGATCATTACCTCACATGGGCAAAAGCCTCTTGGTGAACAGACCTATTTAACAGATTTACATCTGCAAAATGTAGTGATGATGTGGAATAAAAAAACAGTTAGTTTATCTATGTATTCATTAACTGGTATTTGTGTCACTCATGTACTTATTATTAACATGGCAGTCCATAGGTCAGTGTAAATTAATTATTTGATTTGAAAACAGGATATTTTGAATAAAATATGTATAGATTAATCTATTAAATTTATTGATTTTAAGCTTTATAGTGTAGTAGAGTTTAATAAAACACTTTCGGTTGAGATGATTGTATAAAATTTTATTTTATCATATTTTATTTTAAGGGAAGATTTGTTCTTGTAAAACACTTTCCCTCTTATAAAATTTAATTAAATTTATATTTAATTTATTAATCATCATATTTATTTTAAAAAATATGTTATGCACCAACTAATATCTAAGGCAATTAATTATCAAACACTGTCATTATTGTTTTTAATTACTAACATTTAATCGCACCCATAATGCTTTTGAATGGTTTCTTTCATTTTATTTTGTTTTTGCTTTTATGACCGCATATTAACTGACAGACTGGACGGAAGATGTGCTCTTGTAAAAGTTACTTAAACTTTCCCTCTCGTGCAATTAAATTTAATTTCCATTTAATTATTAATTATAATTTTTTTTATTATTAATCTTCATGATGAAGCCGATATGCAATGAATTATCCAACACTGTCCTTGTTGTCCAGATAATGTTTTTAATCAATAACATTCACCTCACCTGTAATACTTTTGCATGATTTTTCAGTTTGTAATGTTTTTACACACTCCCACCACTCATTTCTCCTCCCCTTAAGCATCTGTTCCTTACTATATCAGTGATGACACAGAGACCGAACCCTTAGACCAGACTAGCACAACAAAATTCAAAGCAGCTCTCTCACTATCTGAAAATAACCTGCATCAATGGGTCAAAATTTTCCACCACTATCTATTCAGCGTTGCAAGACAGATGTTTACATGCGTGTGGTGCAATTGTACTTTGAGTCTCATCACAGAAGACAATATGGCATAGCACATGTCCTGCTCTGATCGTCTTCTCTGTGTGATATGAGGCAGCGATGTCATGTCCTATAATCAGTCACCCATACCGCCTGCCTGGGGCTAAAAGTCAGAGGGTTGATGTAACTCCTCTGCCTATTTTCCCCTTTGAAACTTCAAACTCCAGTTTGTGAACAAAGTCCTGTCTATCTCCACAATAAGGATCTCCGACCACTGACCAAACTCCATTTGTAACCACTGCCTATTTGTACTTTCTCTCCAATGACTCTTTTTCATTTCACCTGTCTGACCAAATGGGAATAAGAAGTAGCACTGCAAAGGTGGATGAGAAATGCATGGTTGTGGGAACCGGTGGCCTACATGGAATAACATGCTCTTGGAGTACTCGGGAATGTGTTTTATGTGGGAATATGAGTATTTTGCTTTCTTTTGATTTTAAATATTTGATAAGAATGGGAGAAAACAGCAGGAATATGCTTACTGAAGCACATTCGAGGCTAGTAGAAAAGCCTCTGTGGATTGACTGGGGTAGATGGCACAGATATGTGAGTATGGCGACATAGTGAACACACAAGAGATTGTCAACAGATTGGTTGGTAACCTGCAGACCACACAGCTCATGCCCTTTTAGGGCAAAATATTTATTTTTGCTTAATAGAAATGACCTTTTTTCATATATATTGGGCATTTATTTGTAGTTTTAAACTATTGCAGTGTTAATATCGCCTAATGTATGACTGCTGAAATGTATCTTTCCATATTCAAGTGTGAAGGGGCTGATAAGCGTGGGTAATGCCCCTCCCCTCTGTCATAAGCCCTGGGGGTCTTTTTTTAGGCCCGCCGAGTGTAAATCAATGGTCAGATGCTAAATATTTCAAGCGGTCAGGGCATTTTCATTCTATTTCGTCTTTGATGGTTTATATTTAACTTTAATTGTATATTTTAGTCAGCTGATGATAATATTTGCTAATCAAACTCTTTTCAGCACCAAGAAGCTAAGAAACATGTCATGCGATCTGCTGCTTTGACAAATGTTCTAGCATTGTTACGTTTATAATACATAACTCAGGTGCAAATGAAGAGAATTTACAAGCAAAATCTGTGATTTCTGCCACGATGCAATTCATGATGTTGTTAGTGGCTTTATGATGGCCTTTTGTTAAGACCTAAAGCCTTATAAGCAATGGACAGATTTTCAGAACAACTAGAATTCACTTTCTTTCTTATGACAACCTTAAGTTTTTTCCCTCATTTAAATTGCATTTTTACATTTTCGAGATACTATAGTTTTTATTAATATTTACTGCATTATTAATAAAATCTGATTTTTATTTTTATTATTTTTTACTAATAATTTTTGTCTTTTTAGCAGTGTGTTCGATTTCAAAAGAAATACTATGTAACCCAAAGCAAAGCCATTTTCTTAAGAGGCACCAGAGACAAAACCATCCTCCTCCGTAACGATTAACAGAGACAGTTATCTATGAAGTTCCCATAGTCCTCACCCATCACGGTATTTGTAGTCTAGGTAATCATAAACCCCTAGGGCCTAATATTGCACCGTCCCCATAAAATATTCTGGTTTAAAACTCAAAATCGTTGGTAATAATATGTTTGACAAAAAAGGGTTCCATTTAGCCAACATTTGCTGTTACGTTCTGCTTATCTCTGTCTATGCCATGCTTTTCATCAGAAGCATGATAAAGCCACTGATAGGATTTTGTCCTGATGGCTTGCCTGCTTGTTTATCGAATGAACACAGCTTTATGGGATTACATACTATTTGACAATTTACGCTACTGAAATGATCAAGCTTCTTTGTTTCATTCATCACATTACAAAAACTCAAGTAGCTGTGTGCACATCACGCAAGTAAACAATTGCATCAATAAACATTTAGAGCAAGGCTCTTTGTAAATCAATCACATCTTCTGATAAGACTCTTTCAATGATTAACTGTTTTTCTGCCTGTTGACCCAATCATATTTGCAGACTGAGTGATGCTGCGTGCATGGACAGTTATCACTCACTTGTTATCATCAATCAATTACATTTTCATCACAGTGTACAGATCACGAGAACATTTTACCCAAACAAGTTTCACTTTACCCCAGTTTATCAAAGCTAAAGAGTCATATGGTTATTAAATTTGTTATAATAAGTTAACGTTCTGGGCTTGGTGTACTTTTGCTCATTTGTGCTCTGTGAATTAATTTTCCTGCAGTCTGAATATCACGATAGTACAAAACAAATTACATAATTGTGTATTGAATGTGATGTTTTACTGGTGAAATCATTATTTAACCACCTTAACGACACTGTGTAAATTCAGTACAAGAAGTCTATGGAAGCCTTTTTTTCCGTGTTGTATATTAATCTTTGATGATGCAATCATTTCTGTGTTGATACATCACATTTAGAATCTCAGATATCAGACTGTTGAATAATTTCTTGTCATATTACCGTAGCATAAAAAAAGTTTCATTTTTGACAATACATTCAGAGTCAGATATTATGGGCATATAGAGTAGGTTCGAAATGACTGAACATTTGAAAATCTTGGTTTGTATGTAAATAAAGAACAAAGAAATGTAATGAGGTAAAATTTCTAGGTCACTAATCAAATAAGGAATTTGTTTTGTGTTACTTTAGTATCATTGATCTACTATTATAGTGTTTATTTTTATATTTTCCGGTTTAATTTTAAAGTTTTAGTAATTTTGTTGTCTGTTTTGTCAATTTTTTTGTAGTTTTTTTTTTTAAATATCTACAGCTCTCTCTCTCTATATATATATATATATATATAGAGAGAGAGAGAGAGAGAGAGAGAGAGAGAGAGAGATGTCCCAACATTTTTAGTTTGCACAGTTACCATATTCCTCAGCTCCTCTATGTGGACAAAGCTTGCAATTACATCTGCAAGGTTCCCACAGCCTTGGGCCTTACTGTGCAGAACCACATGGGCTTCACTAACTGTCGATTGAAATCCCCCAAAAATATCAGGTCAGCAGTGATTTTAATAAACACAGTCTGTTTTCCATAACAGCAATTGTGACATAAAGAAGTAAACCGAAACCTTTGTTTTACACTCTGACCATAAACCTGTAGATGTAAACGAGTCAAATATTCTGCACATGACCACTTTGAGGACATTTGAACAACTTTTAGCTTTAAAATGTTTCATAATACTCCAGTATGTCTCATCTTCATTGTTCTAATAGTTGTAATTTCTGCCCCTAATTATGCCTGTATTATTTGTAAACTCCTTTGCATGTCTATATATTTTATCTTGTCAAATAGAAGTCACACAGATTTTTGGTGAACGCCACTCTAATTAGGATGTAAACAAATTTTCATAATCTACCTAATGGACCTTCAGCCGCAACTGTGCTAAAAGAGGCAGTGAATCTGCAGTCCCTGTACCTGGTATGCTGCTGAAGTGGCCCGTGCCATGTCCTTCATACATCCTGCACTGGTCTGTGGTCCTGAGAACTGGCAACTGGCAGTACTATTAGCCAAATAGCTTTTTAGCAGACTTGTTCGGGTGCCAGTCTGGTAGATACCATTCAAAAGTATGGGGTTGGTAAGATTTTTAAAATGTTTTTGAAACAAGTCTCCTTTAAGGCTCAACATATCGACCTAATCCCTTAATGCCTGTCACAATGAGATTTGATTGGGGCTTGAGCACAAGGCCTAAAAGTGTCAAGTGAGCGAATAATTCATATCTGGCACTTCCATTTCCCGAGGCCCCTGGATTCTCCCTCAAATGGATAGGAAACATTAAGTTGACATTTTGATGAGTGTGACACCAGTGTTTAGTCAGTAAAGATGCTTCTGAATTGAATAGTTTTCTGGTGCTGAGGAGAGAATTGTACTGAGGCATCACTTACAGTAAGCTGTCCGAACTATTGGAGAGTACTATTAGCCAAATAGCTTTTTAGCAGACTTGTTCGGGTGCCAGTCTGGTAGATACCATTCAAAAGTATGGGGTTGGTAAGATTTTTAAAATGTTTTTGAAACAAGTCTCCTTTAAGGCTCAACATAGCTGCATTTTTTTGTATTCCAGAATACAGTAAAGACAGTAGAATTATAAAATATTATTACAATTTAAAATAACTGTTATTTATTTTAATATATTTAAAAAATGTATTCCAGTATTTATTCCTGTCTTCACTGTCACATGATCCTTCAGAAATCAATCTGATATGCTGATTTGCTGCTCAAGACCGTTTTATGCAGTCTACGCTCAAAACACATTTCTTATTATTATCAATGTTGAAAACACTGTTCAAAATCTCGACCCGCATTCACTACCATTATAAAGCTTGGAAGAGCCAGGACATTGTTTAATATAACTCTGATTGTATTCGTCTGAAAGGAGAATGTCATATACACCTGATGTGAAAATCATGAGGTAATTTTCATTTTTGGGTGAACTATCACTTTAAATGTGGATTCAGATGCTTAATTCCAGGTTTGAAATCCTCTAGAAACTCTGCTGCATACTGAACAGAGATGAGTTCTGTGATCAGGAGAAAGAAATGCTTCTGGAGTGACAAACATTTCCAGACATGGAAGAGAGTCTTTGTAGGGTTTCTACTTTTAGCAACATTCCAAACACTTTGTGCCGTTGTGGCTTGTTGACTCGGGTGGCTGCTTGTTCTGGCCTTGAACAGTCTCTGAGCTGACAGCTGGAGCCGCTGGACCTCCACCATAAAGTCACTGAACATTTTAGGGAAAACAGAGTTCCTCGCTCAAAAGGTGTTCAACGGCACTTCTTGAGTTTAATTTTAGACGTGATCCTGCAAAATGTGCAGGTCAGCTATTTGTGCAAGTGGCAACAGGCAAGCAGTTCTTTCATGCCACTCCTCATATGCAAGATTCATGCAACTGTAATGTAACTTAAGCTTTAATTAAATTAGAATTTATTAAATATATAATTCATGTTTGTAATCATATTTATATGAATAGGCAATGAAGGTTGAAGAACTATTTAGGTGGCATGGAAAATTAAAATTTTTACTGAATTTATCTTGCTTAATGTTTAAGGAGTAGTTCACCCAAAAATGTATAGCTGAAAATCACAATAATCCACATGACTTCAGTTCATCAATTGAAAAACAAAATCAAATTAAGGCTAAATAGAAATAAAAGTAAATAAATATCTAAAAACATTAAAATAACAAGATATAAAATTACTAAAACTTCCACAAAAATGAAAATGAAAGCTCATTCAAAATATAAAAAAATTCTTCAGATGAGGTGACTTTTTCACTGAAGAAAGCAGGACAGAGGACTCATATTTTAACATTAATTGATGGACTGGAGTTGTGTGGATTACTTGTGGATTATTGTGATGTTTTTATCAGCTGTTTGGACTCTCATTCTGACGGCACCCATTCACTGAAGAAGATCCACTGGTGAGCAAGTGATGTAATGCTAAATTTCTCCAAATCTGTTCTGTTGGAGAAACAAACTCATCTACATTT
Organism: Sinocyclocheilus grahami; assembly: GCF_001515645.1. Classification (NCBI taxonomy): domain Eukaryota; kingdom Metazoa; phylum Chordata; class Actinopteri; order Cypriniformes; family Cyprinidae; genus Sinocyclocheilus; species Sinocyclocheilus grahami. Next base: position 295,724 of record NW_015506132.1, read on the forward strand.
TGTATGGCCTGGGGGTGAGTACATTTTCAGCAAATTTTCATTTTTGGGTGAACTATTCCTTTAATATATAAATACACTATTGTTCATTGCTCATACTAGTTCATAATGCTTTAAATCTTGCAAATATATATCAGTTTTACTATTAAAAATGCATTTGTATGTATGTGGAAATTAGCATTAAACTAGTTTAATAAATGCTGTCAAATTCTTGTTCATGTTTAGTTCATGTTATGTATTGTGTTAGCTAATGTTAATGTATGCTAATATGTTTAAGCCTCCTTCTACATGATGTTGTGTCAGCAGCATTTCACACTAGGATTTTCTACAGCACTGCTTTGTGCATTCTCTGTGTTCACGAAAAACACATTACAGCAGCTCTGAAATTATCTGAACCACAAAGCAGCTTATTCATAGTTGCCAGGAAAATGCAACAATAATGTAAATGTTTCAGTATAGGCTAGAGCTCTACTAAGACAAATGTGTGGCCATTAATAAAAACACTGAACTCTGAACTTGACAAAGTGTATTAGAAGATACTAAGAGATGCTCACTTAATGACTGATTGTTAGATATTATATTTCATATGAGCAAAACCTACAGTGTCTGGTCAACAAGAAATTGACTGAAGCATCTAAGAACCAGCATTATAATAGTTTATATGGCACAGAGGGATGCTAAAGTTGAGGGATGCTGTTGTTTGCGAAGCATTGTGCATCTACCATTAAAGGGTAAATATATCAAATTCGAATGCACAATTACATTTCATAGTATTATTTAAATGATTACAATTCTAAAATGCAATTTATATTTTAATAATTGCATACACTATATGCACTAGTAACATACACTACCATTCAAAAGTTTGTTGTCAATGAGATTTTTGAAAGAAATTAATACTTTTATTCAGCAAGGAAACATTACATTTATCAAGTGTGACAGTAAAGATATTAATAATGCTCGTAAAGATTTCTATTTCAAATAAATGCTGTTTTTTAAATTCTATTTATCAAATATTTCAAATCCTGAAAACAAAGTTTCTACAAAAATATTAGGCAGCACAATGTTTTCAGAGTTTCTTGAGCACCAAATCAAAATGATTTTTGAAGAATCATGTGACACTGAAGACTGGAGAAAATTCAGCGTTGCCATTACATGAATAAATTACATTTTAAAATATATTAAAATAGAAATCTTTATTTTATTATAATAATAATATTAATGTTATTAATATTCACAATATTACTGTTTTAACTGTATTTATATCAAATAAATGCAGCCTTGGTGAGCATACGAGACTTTTTTTTTTTAAATCATATTGACCCCAAGCTTTTAAATAGTAGTGTATATTATTAAAATCTTCTACTCATTAGATTTAAATAACTATTTCTAAATCATTTTTTATTCAAAAAGGACAAAAATAAAGTGACATTGTTTTGCTGTATAATGTTTATAATGTATTGTTTTGCTGTGGGCCTATTTTTAGCTGCACTTAAAACTATATCCTTAATCTGGTTTGAAGATTAAAGCCTTTTATTTTTTCGAGGTCTTTTATAATTCTCGCTTTCTTCCAGCACTCTGTCCAGAGTCCTTTGAGTCATTCCATCCCAGCAAGAAAAGAGGAACGTCAGCCATTCTGTCCACACTATTCATCTTCTCCTGCAAATAGGCCCTATTTACCAGTCATTGTGGATATGCCACACCTCCCAAATTACAGCCGTGCATCACAAGCTCCCATGAATGGCGATGATAGCTACCATACTGGATGAAATGTCAAGAAACAACAAGCTCATTCAACAACACGTTCCACTGCGATCACCAAAGCACCCACCATGTTTTTCCTGAAGGCAATCGAAAGAGACTGAGTACTTACCATACGGTGGATCCATATGGGTGCTGACCTGAGCGTTCACGTTGACCATGTTGTCTCTTCTGCTCCCCACCACTGTGTTTTACTGATTTTTCTCTATTAAGAGTGAAAGATGATGAAGAATTAACACATATAAGTTTTGCAGTCCTCTGTTTCTGGTGAAGGTGTTGTTGGCGCAAGGTAAGGCCGGTACTCCTGTTATCTTATTGATTTTCCTAATCTGGGCAAATGTGGGTGGAGAGGTTAAACAGTAACCAGGCTTGTATAGAGACCAATCCATATGACAGCTGTAGCTATGGCAACAGGATGATAGAAACTCAAATAGACAGTTTGTTATAATTTTTCTCAGTTTCTCAAAGTCTGCATCTTTTTAAACTCATGCCATATTCAGGAATGAATCATTAGGGTAGGGCGAGTTTTGTTTAGTCAGGCACGAGGAGATGGAAGGGTGTGAGAAAAGACAGGAGTGGAGGGTTTACACAGACTCATTTAGCTATTCTGATTTGTCCGATTCCCATTACTTTGATAAGACATAAATCCAAATGTACTGTTTGACAGCATGCTTCATATCAGCTTTCATTTCCGCTACTAATTATTTGTCTTTAAACAGACTGAAGGGGGTTAACTGTAACTGTTTCATCTTTACTTTTATGTTAGAAGCTTAGATTCTTAAACATTAGACCAGCGCCATCCAATTTCAATCTTAAACAGCTTGAGTATAGACATACATACTGTATGGGGCCATATGCTGCACTTTTTCTTAACAGATACTATGTTAGTTTCAACAGCTTTTCCCATGAATATAGAGTGATTCCTTCTGACAGAAGTGTAGCATTACACAAGTCTCCTGTTGCTTTCACTTTTAAATAGCTTTGTGGGAAAGTCGGTGTTTTGAAACTTTAGATTTTTCCTATATTTGTCACACTGGTACAGAGATTACCTATGTGTCCATTTGCCTTATAATATTTATATGCATTACTGTCAGTTAAAAAACAAAACATTACAATTTCAAATAACTGTTCCCTTTTTAATATATTTAAAATGTAATTTGTAATGGCAAAGCTGAATTTTCAGCAGCCGTTATTCCAGTCTTCATTGTCACATTATTCTTCATTTGTCCTTCAAATCAATCTAATATGCTGATTTGGTGAAGTAAAATAAAAAATATTATCTTTTTTTTTTGTGGAACCTGTTATTCTCTGATGAATAGAACATTCAAAAGAACAGCATTTATTGTCAGTTTTGATCAAATTAATAGGTCTTTGATAAATGAAAGTATTTAATTAAAAAAATCTCACTGACCCCAAACTTGAACGTACATATTCAGAAGCCAACACTTTGATTGATGCCCTATTAAAAATATAAAAAAAAGTTATATTTTTTTCTTATTCAGATGAATGATTTCAATTACCAAAGTATTCCCTATACATTAGATTGGAGACAGTGGTCCTGTGCTTCGTTTATGGCTTTAAAAGCCTTTTATCTGTGGTTTACAGCAGATCCGTCTCTTTTAGATGGATTGAACACATTAATGAGCTGATAAAAGATGGTTTCATTCTGGTTCTCAATCTGATCCTTGACCAGCTGCTCACAAACACATTTTAAAATGAATTTCCTCTAATATATTTTTGAAATTTATAAATGATTTTTTTTTTGTTGTTGAGTGTATTTATTTATTTATAACTTTATTGGCTATGTGCCTGCTGGAAAGGCATTGGCAACAGTCTGTCTGTGTTATAAGAGAAAATGTAAATAAAAGATCAGTTTTTATGAGGACAAATGTGTTTACACTGCAGTCATGTCTCCTGTGTGACATGAGTTTAATAGACATTTCAAAAAGATAGTAACTTAGAAACCACTGAATATATATATTGGAGACCCACCTGAGTGTAGTGTGTGCAGACAGAGCCACTGCATCTATTGGGGTAGGAGAAATAGTGTCTTTCATCATACCAGGACCTTACTAGGTCAATGATTGATCTGTGTCTGCAAAATGAAAGTAATATTTAGAAAATCATAGTCAGAATATGTAGACAGTGTAGATATGATTCAGAACTGACATGGTTTTCAGATATTAATTCATGCCGATACCATGACTGTATATGGATGGGGAAGTCGTGGCCTAATGGTTAACGAGTTGGACTCGTAACCCAAAGGTTGTGGGTTCGAGTCTCGAGTCGATTGTTGGTGGGGGGAGTGAATGTACGACTGAGTTACTAAACCCCCAACTGCTCCCTGCCACAGCAAAAACGGCTGCCCACTGCTCCGGGTGTGTGTTCATGGTGTGTGTGTGCGCACTTTGGATGGATTAAATGCAGAGCACTGATTCCTAGTATGGGTCACATACTTGGCCACATGTCACGTTTCTGCAAAATGAAAGTAATATTTAGAAAATCATAGTCAGAATATGTAGACAGTGTAGATATGATTCAGAACTGACATGGTTTTCAGATATTAATTCATGCCGATACCATGACTGTATATGGATGGGGAAGTCGTGGCCTAATGGTTAACGAGTTGGACTCGTAACCCAAAGGTTGTGGGTTCGAGTCTTGAGTCGATTGTTGGTGGGGGGAGTGAATGTACGACTGAGTTACTAAACCCCCAACTGCTCCCTGCCACAGCAAAAACGGCTGCCCACTGCTCCGGGTGTGTGTTCATGGTGTGTGTGTGCGCACTTTGGATGGATTAAATGCAGAGCACTGATTCCTAGTATGGGTCACATACTTGGCCACATGTCACGTGACGTCACACTATGTTGTTGTTGTAAGGGTCTGGACCTTCCAGAGATGATGGACAGGTTCTGTTCAATGTGTCGCAAATCATGAGACGGTCCATGATCCCATTTGCACTGAGCGGCCCAGTCTCTCATCCTACACCTCACAAAGGAGAGTGAGGTAAACAAATGCTAAAAAAAAATAGTTCACCCCAAAAAAGACCCATGCAATGACAATAAGAAATGAAGATGTCAAGCAACAAAAAGGAAGAAAAATCATCATAAATTGTCCACACGAACTAGATTTTTCTGTACGACTTGTGGAGCCATACAACATGGATTTTATGAGGAACAGAAATTTAACATGTCAAAGCTTTACTTAAGCCCTTGCGATCTGAATCGTGAGCAACGATTCTTTTGAATCAGATATTTAAACGAAATAGTTGATTCAATTCATAAAACTGATCTGAACGATTCGTTCAAAAATCAGACTCGAGTTCAACTAAAGGATTCGCTTGCCCTTAACAAGTTCACTTGAGGTGAAGATTTTTAAAGTTAGGCCTATAATATAAATTTGAGATCACCTAATGTAAGAAGAAGCGGTTTTTAAAATCATACAGGCCACTTTTATGGTGAATTTCAATCCTTGTTGGAGCTAGACGTTTTCAGTCACCTTGCATTGTCATTGCATGGAAAAGAGCGACCAGATTGTTCTGAAATGTTACATTTAGAAAAAAAAATATTTCATGTTATATATTTGACAACCTTAAAACATTAGTAATGTAAAAAAAAATAGTAGGCTAAAGCTATTAAAAAATGTCCTACCATATATTCCATGTTTGCTGCGGGTGGGAAGACCTGTGAACGCACGCGGTTGTGATAGTCCAAAATTGCCTTAATATATCTTTCCTAGAGATGAAGCGTTTCCGCCGCGCTCGAGCCGCGCTGCTGTTCCTCAGTCCGGCCTCCAGGGAAACCTCACTCATCAGATGAAGCACTTCTGCCGCGCTGCTCGCCGTCTCTGCTGCTGTCGTACACGGCAGTGTCCACAAGGTGGCAGCAAAGAGCAACTGAGCGCAGACCAAATTCATCTTTCTACCTTCTGTCTGGTTGGCTACAGGTGCTTTATTTGTGGAAAGAGAATTCAGAGTCAACAATCTCTCACTGTATTAGCCAGTAAAATAAGCTCAGGAACGGTACAGTCCCTAATCAAGTGCAAGTACAGTTTAATCCTGCAATTTCTGTAGACCATTTTAGACCATATAACAGAATAAACATGTCAACATATTAATAATAAGCCGATAACTTGCTGTGTTACCCACACTTTTATGGTTACCAACATACTTTATGGAATAACATAAGGTAAAATGGTGATAAAATGTCAAATTTAAATTTTTGTGTGAATTGTCTCTTTAAATAAAATTTTGTTTATTTTTTTGAAAAAATAATTTGACTAATTATAGAAATAGTCACATCTGTCAGACGTGTTATTATATTTTTTATGTTTTATGTAAATATATGTTTAATTTAGTTATATTGTATTTACAAATAAATAATATTTGTATATTGTACAAATATTATTTGTACAATATACAGAATATATTGTAATATTTTCAAGTGAACGCTCGAAATACATCATTCAGGTAGCACTTTACACAACAACAACAACAGCAGAATTTTACATGCATTTTTAATAGGGATGTAACACTACACTCATGTCACGATTCAGATCAATACACAATACTGATCTCACGACACAATACTCTCGCAATACTTAGAACAGATGGTACGTTGTTGTTGTTGTTGTTTTTTATTAAAGGGGGCACAACACACACAGTTTCACCCAATCTCATGTTAATCTTGAGTACCTATAGAGTAGTACTGCATCCTTCATATCTCCAAAAAGTCTTTAGTTTTATCATATTTATAAAAGAAAGATAAAGCTTTATGATTCTCTCCGGAAAAAGCCCTAAAGAGTGACGAGCACTTGGGCGCCAAATGCCAACAAAACAGACATTTGATGCCGTTTCACTTACCATCTGCAGTTCTGAACCATGACCGGGATCTTTTATAGCTGGGACCGCTCCATCTTTCAGTATCAAACGATGTGCAAATCCAGCGTCGAACTGAGCCTTGTTTACAAAACGTTCGTCAACAAACACACTTGTGAAACTCTGTTGCTGCCCCAGAAAAACAAACTTCATCCACTGTTTACATAACGCTGGGTTCTTTAGGAAGCTGAACAAGATCAATACACAATACTGATCTCACGACACAATACTCTCGCAATACTTAGAACAGATGGTACGTTGTTGTTGTTGTTGTTTTTTATTAAAGGGGGCACAACACACACAGTTTCACCCAATCTCATGTTAATCTTGAGTACCTATAGAGTAGTACTGCATCCTTCATATCTCCAAAAAGTCTTTAGTTTTATCATATTTATAAAAGAAAGATAAAGCTTTATGATTCTCTCCGGAAAAAGCCCTAAAGAGTGACGAGCACTTGGGCGCCAAATGCCAACAAAACAGACATTTGATGCCGTTTCACTTACCATCTGCAGTTCTGAACCATGACCGGGATCTTTTATAGCTGGGACCGCTCCATCTTTCAGTATCAAACGATGTGCAAATCCAGCGTCGAACTGAGCCTTGTTTACAAAACGTTCGTCAACAAACACACTTGTGAAACTCTGTTGCTGCCCCAGAAAAACAAACTTCATCCACTGTTTACATAACGCTGGGTTCTTTAGGAAGCTGAACAAAGTTATCTTTCCCTCACAACCAAAAACACAGTCTTCGGATTGGAGACATTATTCCCGAGCAAGTCCCGTGCAGCGCTGCCGCCGGATGAAGCGCGTTGATGGGTGCGATCTAGCTCACAAAAACATCACAATCTGGTCCATGCGTGTGCGCGAGAAATGCCCATATAAGGAGTTCCACCCTGGTCTACGTCATAAAGAGCCACGATCGAAAAAGAACTCTCTGCAACTTGTTAAGCTTGCTGGTGATGTTTTACATCATTATTGTGACCCTTGCAGGCATTTTATTTTTTTGGTTCTTTACACTAATAATATTTTCTTTTTTTTGATTAAGATGTATGGTTACAATTCTTCAAATGAGAACAGGGCTCTGTTTGAAGTGATTGAAGACTAAATTGTCTTTTGCCTAAAAAAATAACGGTCTGGTATAATTTGTATGGGAGGAGACTTTAACATTGCTCCAGATAATATGCTAGATTGTATGCCACCAAAGAAAACTCCATGTAATTTGCTATTAAAAACCTTTATGGGGAAATATGACTTAATAGACAGCTGGAGGCAAAAAATATCCAAATGAAAAAACATATACTTGGTGTAATAATGATTTCTCCAGGCAATCAAGAATAGATTTTTGGCTTACATCTAGGAATGTTGATTTACACAATATTTCTGTTGACGTATTTCCAACCCCTCTTACTGACCACAAAGCAATTTTTCTCAATATGCAGATATCCACTTATTATAGTCCAGCAAAATCTTCTTATTGGAAACTTAATAATTCTTTACTGAAAATTGAATCAGTAAAAATAGAGTTTTACACGCCTCATTACATATTTTTTTTAAAAGGCTAATACAGAAAAATTATATTGCACTAATTGGGAACTTCTTGAGGCTTCTAAAAATTTAAGACATGTTGGCAGTTATCTTGCTAAAGTTAATAAAGAACAGGAAGATAAAATTATATTTGGTATTACCTCACTCCTAAACAAAGGGTCTAATAATTTTTCAGATATAGATCAAACAAATATGGCAGAATTACAAAACAAATTAGACAACATCTATAAGAAAAAGGCTGAAGGAGCCTTTATAAGGTCTAGGAAAAGATGGTTGGAGGAAGGTGAACAGAATACCTCCTACTTCTTTAGACTAGAAAAAAATCAGGCTACATTAAATACTATTCATCAGTTAAAAATTAATGATAAAACATCAAAGGACCCTAAAGAGATTTCAGAGTTTTGCTCCACCTTTTACTGTAAACTATATGCGTCACAGTATGATGCTAACGCCTCAAATGATTTCTTAAATTCACTGGGAGAGATTAAAAAAATAAATAATTTAGATAAAGCTATGTGTGACCAACCTATTAATTTAGAAGAAATAACCAATTCAATTCATAACTTAAAAAATAATAAGTCTCCCGGAACTGACGGTCTTACCTCAGAATTTTATAAGTTATTTGATGAGCAGCTAACCCCTTTTCTTCTTTTAGTTTTTTCAGAAAGTTTCTTTCTAAGTCCAACCTCCCATCTACCATGACTCAGGGGTTAATTACCCTTATTCCTAAGCCTAAAAAAGATTTGACTATTATTGATAATTGGCGGCCAATTAGTCTTTTGAATAATGATTATAAATTAATTGCCTCTATATTTGCTAAAATAATTAAGAATGTATTAGAATATATTATAGATGAAACTCAGTCAGGCTTTATGAAAAACAGGCATATTTCGAATAATATAAGGTTGATTTTAGATATATTATATTATTCATATTTAATTGATGAAAATAGTTTTATTTTATTCTTAGATTTTCGTAAAGCTTTTGACACTGTGGAACATAATTTTTTATTTTCTTCTTTAAAGGTTTTTGGGTTTGGTGATTTTTTTTGTGCAGCAGTTGAAACCCTGTGTAATAATGCAAATTGCTCAATCAAACTCAAACATGGAACTACCTCTGGATTTGATTTAAAAAGAGGTATTAGACAGGGTTGTCCTTTCTCTCCACATCTTTTCCTGCTTGTAACCCAATTATTATCTGTGCATGTTAAAAAAAAGTATTCTTAAGGGAGTCTCAATTGCAAATAGAGAAATTATTATAAGTCAGTTAGCCGATGATACAACCCCTTTTTTTTAAAATAGTGGCCAAATTCCAATTGCAGTTAATCTTATTAATACGTTTTCTAGTGCCTCTGGTCTCTATCTCAATATTAGTAAGTGTGAACTAATGGCTGTTAAAGACTGTGATTTAATATATATTTGTAACATTCCTGTAAAAGATTACATACTTAAGAATCATTATTGTTAAAGACCAGCTCTCAATTTTAACCCCATAATTGATCAAACTAAAAGAAAATTCTACTTCTTTCTTCAGAGAGATCTCTTACGAAGGCTGAAGTTATAGCCCGACTGACATATGCCTCCTTATCTTTGTATCTTGATAACCATACAGTAAAAATATTGATAAGATGCTATTTGATTTCCTATGGAGAAATCGAACACACTATGTTAAAAAGACTGTGATTGTGAGTACATATGAGAACGGTGGCCTTAATTTCTTAGATTTCACCACTATGAACCACACCTTTAAAATTAATTGGATTAAGCATCACTTAAAAAACTCCACTTCTGTCTGGAATTATATCCCTCATTATATTTTTTCAAATATTGGTGGTCTTAGTTTTGTTTTGATGTGTGATTATAAGATACAATTCCAGCTAAGTTATCTGCCTTCCACAAACAAGTGCTCCTATCTTGGTCATTAATATATAAGCATAGTTTTTCTCTGCATCACTATTTCATCTGGAATAATAGAAACATTGAACGAAAAATTGATTTGCTGGAGAAAAGTGTGGTTGTTACCACAGAAATATCATCTTAGAAATAAGATTAAAGAAGTTCCTTATAAGCGTATTCATAGATTTTATCCAGCAAATCATTATTTACAAAAATTTAAAAAAAGAATAAATGTAAATTGTATTTTTTGTAATGAGTATGAGGAAACTGCCTAGCACTTATTTTGGTACTGTACATACTCGGTTACACTATGGTGTAAGGTCCAAAAATTTACTAGCGAAAATATTCAGAGTTTAAGATCTTCTTCACTCCTATGGGAAAATGTACTCTTTGGCTTTACTGACTATCCTGACCAAGAGGAACAGTACTTTAACTTAATTAATTTACTTATTCTATTGACCAAATTTCACATTCATAAGTCTAGTCAAGTCAAGTCACCTTTATTTATATAGCGCTTTTAACAATACAGATTGTGACAAAGCAACTGAACAGCATTAATTAGGAAAATAGTGTCAATAATGCAAAATGACAATAGTAAACACTCATTTTTCAGTTAAATACACTTCATCATTGAAGTGTAAATTTACCAATAAAAAAACAAATTTTATGGTTTTGTTGACTGAAATATTTATATATATTGACAGTATCAGAGACTCTGTGAATAAGAAAGCTGTAAGAACTTTGAAAGTTTGTGAACTTTACAATATATTTATTTGATTTTATATATACGTACAAGTATGTATGTATATCTTGTATCTTTGTTTTGAAGTTTCTTTCCTCCCCCTGGCAACTGTTTTTTGTTTGTTGTAATTTGTCCTTCTATCTTTTTCTTTTCTTATTTTAATGTTGTTTTCTTGATAACATATTGTGTGTTATTGTTCCTTGAATTTTTTTTATAAATAAATAAAAAACTCTCTGCAACTTGTACGAACCTGGAAGTACGATTTTTGGCAAAGAAATATGCTGTCATACGTACAAATGGTTTTTTGAAACTTTGTCCATGCTTAGCATGAGAATCCAACTCTTTAACAGTGTAAACAACTCTGAATGCATGAAACGGCATTGTACCCCCCACCCCCCTTTAAACACTGGCCCCCCATGTACAGGCCATTAGTGACACCATAATAGAAATATTCATAATTCTGTTTATCTTTTAAAAAAAAAAATTTAATTATTTAAAACCTTTGGCCAATGGTGTATGCATGTTATATATTGTTGTATTTTTGTATTGTGAAGTATTGTAACAATATATTATAATGTATTGTAACAGTATATTGTCACACCCCTAATTTGTGATACTTCGCCAAAGCTTCTCTATGCGCAAGATCTTCTTTCCTGTATCTGCTCGCAACTGGTCGGTGATGGAGCAGGTGGTGCTGGAGTATGACGGGCAGAGGGCTATCTTTAACGCCAGTGGCGGGATCTACTCTCCTGCAGAGTATTCTTTCCATTGCCAGAGCGTAAGCAGCATTCAGAGCCCCCTGCTGGTGCCTCGCAGTGCTACGGACAACGCTAACCAATGGACGCTGTCCTTCACTGATTTTCAGGTGCTATTACAGTGCGCTGTTTTGAACTGTTAGTGTTAAACGATTCAGCTTCATTTACAAAACCCATATACAGTATACCACAAAAACTCCACATACTGCAGCTGATGTACCATGTTTCCCACAGATCCAAGGCTTCAACGTTACTGGTGAAGACTTCTCGTATGCCAGCGATTGTGCTGGATTTTTCACTCCAGGGATTTGGATGGGCCTGCTGACCTCTCTGCTCATGGTGTTCATTCTTACCTACGGTCTGCACATGATCATGCAGGTTCGCACCATGGACCGCTTTGATGATCCCAAAGGCCCAGCGATTTCAGTGCCTCAGAGTGAGTGATCTGAGCCAACAACCAAAAACGGTCAAGTTGTCAAAATTGTACAAATTTACTTGATTTTGTATGTCAAAAAAAGATGTGGTTGGTAATCAGGAATGTATGGATCTAGCACGAGTATTTGAGGGTTTTTGAGAGTATGTATATTCAAAAGCAAATCATATTTTTCTAATTTTTTTTATTTTGATGTCTTGTAGAAAGTGGTGAAAATATTTTCATCTCTCCCTTATTACATTTTTAATTATTTGATTAACTTCGATAAAGCTTTACAATAAGGTTCTATACAAATAAATGCAATAGCTAACATGAAATAACAATGAACAAATCTTTTACAGCATTTTTAATGATTATTGAAGTTGTATAAATGAACATTGTTATATACTGTACATATACATATATATGAAGGAACATGGGTTAACATTGAATATAATACGAATTTTATATTTGTAAATTAACGTTGGTCTAGAGATTAATAATTGCTGCAAAAAACATTAGTTTATGATTCCTAATGCATTGAATTGAACCTACACATTTCAGTACACATACAGTGCACATGCATGTTTCTTATGAATGCAATAACGTTTGACATGTTTTGCATTAGAACATCTTGTGCTGTTATTTTTTGGGCTACTGTTATTTATCTTGTCATTTAAATCTGGTGGTTTGTTTCTCATATTGTACTAGATTTGTATATGTTTTTTGTAGATGTACATTAAGAGTTTCCAATATTTAATAATGCCAAATGTACAATTTAAGTGCCTAAAATGGACCAGTCACTGCATGGAAAATGAAAAGTGGTCATTAGGCTGAATTAGGATTTATTGGTTATTAGACTACACTCTAAAAAAAATGCTGGGTTGTTTCAACCCAACTTTGGGTCAAATATGGACTAACCCAACTTTTGGGTTAAAAATTTCATTTAAAAATGTAACCCAACAGCTGGGTTAGTCCATATTTGACACGAAGTTGGGTTAAAACAACCCAGCATTTTTTAAGAGTGTAAAAAAAGTGTCAGAAGTACCCAGTATTCATGTATTTTCAAAGGATAATTGTTTGAATTAATTTATGAGATGCCCAAAATTAAAAAAAATCTAAAGATTGAATGATTTATAGTAGACTTAAATTTGTTGTTAAATGAAAATAGCTTTTCAGAATTTTGCTGTTGGCTGTACAACAGGATGCAAAGTGAATTGAAGAGACTATTGTATATCTGTTAAGCTCATTGGAGCAATATTCCATTCAAAACATGCCTTCAACATGCCATGTCCAGTAGGATTCATGTTCAGTATGTTTTTATTTTACGATGTGTTTTGTTGGGCGTTGCTGTGAAACATACATTGTATATTCTACAGATTCAAATGAGCAGTTCACATCACTAGATTTGCAATCAGAGTAATGCATTGTAATCATGTTATGAACATCCTTTTTTCTAGTTGAATGATTAAACTACCACTAAATATTTCAATTGATCGCTCCTTGTAATAATGATTTTAAGGACAATGTTGACTGAACGCTTTTTTGGCAGCCTTGTGATACAGAAAGCAGCTATGCATGTTGAATTTTGCAATATGAAATGTATCTGCTGATGATGGAGCAACTGGTCTTGCGAAATCTAATTTGACATTAGACATTTGTCAAACTGAATCAATGCTCAAGTCTGCAATATCTAAAAACTAAACTAAAATGATCAAACGGAAAATATTTGTGTTATGTTTTGACCATGGAGCTTTTATTTTGAGACCATCCAGGCACCTACAGATCTCAGTGAAATACACAATTGCAAGAGGTGGATTTATAGAAGATCAACTTTGTTGAATTTCAGCGTTTGCACCGTCAAGAGTCAAAGTAGTGGTTCCAAACCATTATTCCAAACAACAGCTAATTGCTACAATAAAACAGTATGATATATATTTGAAATAGCAAGCTGAAAAAACAGTTAAGCAATCAAATTCAACACAAAAAAAAACACACTTATTTGGGAAAATATTTTGCCGTTAAAATTGAATTACTTGACAAATTGAACAGAAATGGTTGAAAATATTAGCTGAACTAAACCACAGATAATTTTACATGACTGCAATTTGGCAAGAGCAAACTAGATAAATTACAGCATTTTAAAACAAACCTTTACAAATAAAATGTCTACAATCACAGGAAAGAAAAGTACTGACTTCTCTTTTCTTTTTCTTCATTAGATCTAAGTGTGTAATCAATAGCAAAGCATTTCTAATGTAATTAGAACCTAAACAAATTCTGCTCTACGCACAGTGTAAGACAAACCTGAACAAAAACCCCAGGAGAATGAAAAGGCACTTTAAGTACTTCAACAGGATTAGACAAAACTTTTCATTTAAAATATGCACTGCAAACCACATTCTGCAAAATATTTACTGGAAGGTTAATATATACAACCTGTTTTATCCAAATGAAAAGTAATAGGCAAAATTTAAACTACGCCTTAAGCCTTATTGACTTCACAAATACTATGGAATAGTTACGAATTCAAACATGAATCTCTTTCATTTTAAATCAATTTTAATCAGACTTTCTACATAAATATTCATGCTAAATTTAGCTCTCAACCTATTCAGTGAGGTATGGGACAGTCGGTGCACTTCTTTTGGTGTGAATCTTCAGACATTCTCAGCTACATCATTAACAGAAGAGTGATCACTGCATCAACAGTGTTGAAAATTAAGTTAAAAATGACAAGCAAACACTTTATAAAAGTGACATGTGACTTATGTGAAGACAGATTTTTTTCAGAGCACAGCATGGGGTGAAGTTAGCGACTGCTAGAAAGGAGTTTGTTCAAATTAAGCTGGACTTTTCAAAGCAAAAGTGGGTCTAATTATGGAGGAATTTGCTGCCAGAAATTAGTCAGCCTTTGACAATTCTGGGAAGTGCTTATTTAAATGATATATACTTGCAAGATGCTTCACAGACTTTCTCCATGGCAACTTCATGAACACCTGTAATTAGAGGTGCAAATAGTCATTCACCACAAAATATAATGCATGCTGTTATTTAAAAACAAAGAATAAATTATATAAATGTTATATAATTATACTACATACTGTATTATACTATATTTTTAACGTAAATTTTTAACAGCAGGCGCAGGTAAAACTGCAATCCAAAAGTCGCAGTGATGGTCAGCATGTGCATGACTAAATAACTGGGTATATTAAACCTCAATCCAGCAGACACGTATAAGACCTCATCCCATAGCTAAACACAGAAATCCCTCCACACAAAACAAGCAAAAACAAAACAGCAGCACACAGCCTCCCATGTAGACTATCAGCATTAATGGTTGCAGAATTGAAGAATTTTCCACAATAATTTTTCATGGGAACTTCTTTCCTGAGAATTTATGCACAATGAAGCATTTTGTGGTTTGATACATTGCATATACAGGTGCATCTCAATAAATTAGAATGTCGTGGGAAAAGTTTTTTTATTTCATTTATTTCAGTAATTCAACTCAAATTGTGAAACTCGTGTATTAAATAAATTCAATGCACACTCCTGGGCAAAGGACCACTGGGCAACAGTCCAGTTCTTCTCCTTAGCCCAGGTAAGACGCCTCTGACGTTGTCTGTGGTTCAGGAGTGGCTTAACAAGAGGAATACGACAACTGTAGCCAAATTCCTTGACACGTCTGTGTGTGGTGGCTCTTGATGCCTTGACCCCAGCCTCAGTCCATTCCTTGTGAAGTTCACTCAAATTCTTGAATCGATTTTGCTTGACAATCCTCATAAGGCTGCGGTTCTCTCGGTTGGTTGTGCATCTTTTTCTTCCACACTTTTTCCTTCCACTCAACTTTCTGTTAACATGCTTGGATACAGCACTCTGTGAACAGCCAGCTTCTTTGGCAATGAATGTTTGTGGCTTACCCTCCTTGTGAAGTGTCAATGATTGTCTTCTGGACAACTGTCAGATCAGCAGTCTTCCCCATGATTGTGTAGCCTAGTGAACCAAACTGAGAGACCATTTTGAAGGCTCAGGAAACCTTTGCAGGTGTTTTGAGTTGATTAGCTGATTGGCATGTCACCATATTCTAATTTGTTGAGATGAATTGGTGGGTTTTTGTTAAATGTGAGCCAAAATCATCACAATTAAAAGAACCAAAGACTTAAACTACTTCAGTCTGTGTGCATTGAATTTATTTAATACACGAGTTTCACAATTTGAGTTGAATTACTGAAATAAATTAACTTTTCCACGACATTCTAATTTATTGATATGCACCTGTATATTTAACTACCTGCTCAAAAAAAAGTGGCGGTCTACTTTTTCAGCATTCTCTGCTGAAACCACCAAGATGAATCTCTTGATTTGAAGCAAAAAGTAGAATAAAAATGGGTGTAAAACAAATGTATGCAGATATATCTGCAAAAATAAGATTTTTGGAAAAGGGAACATCTACATACAGTATTCACAGTCAGGAGCCCTGTGAATAGGATCACGGCTTGAGAGGGGTAATTGGGATACTGACTCAGTGTCATTTGCAATGATTCATGGGAGCAGAGATTTCTTTGAAAGATGGCGTTCTCTGCAGGATTATGGGTAGTCTAGTTCTACACCAAGGAAGAGTCATCACCTTTTCAAAATACTCATGCTTCGAGCTGCAATCCAACAGTCAGCATGTGCATAATTAAACAGCTGGTATACTAAACCTTCACCTCGAAGGAATCTCCATTTCCCATGGAAAATGTGTGGAAATCTAGAAATCACTTAAGGAGCAACTGAGACAGTGCAGGTAACTTACCGATTCCTTTGGTAACACAGCACTCCAACCACACCTAATAAACTAAATAAAGAAAGAAATTGTGTTACAAATGATTAACCTTGATTGTAATAAAAAAAAAAAAGATCAAATTCTTATATTAACTTTCAGAATCCTACATAAAAAGGACAACAAAACAAATTCTCTTGAATATTTCACAAATAAAAACAAAAAACTGATACTGTGACAGTTGTCAGGGGGATTGGACGAAGTGCACAATTGGATTTATGCTCAGTGAGGGAGGAATATCAGCCCAAGTGTATATGTTTAGCACATTTCTCACACACCAGTAGATTCAGTTATGATTTAAATAGATTATAATAAATGTTGTTAATAATAAATTATACATTAAGTTTACTTTAAATTTAACAGTATTCAGAACAGTAATGCAAAATATAAGTTTAAACGATTTGTTGTGGAGTGACGAGAACTTTTTTTTTTTAAAACAACGTTTATTATACATGTTAACTTATCTTTTTTTCTCTCTCAACAATGCAATTTTGGCCTGGTGTGATAATCACGTAAGACTTATTTTTCAGAATATAAAGTCATTATCAAAAAGGTCAAATTAAAACATTCTCGGTTTCTTTGCATTTTGTTCATTATAAAAAATGAGCTGACTGATTATATTTTTAATTCCAGAATTTTTAATTCCATTACTCTAAGTATATGGAAAAACTGACAGAAATTTCACTCACATCCATGGCAAATTTTCAAGTTCTGCACATGAAATGTATCAATGTACATTTACATACATACCGTAGGATCAGAAATAAAAGAAACATGATAGTTCACAGGTCCTAACTTTTTTACTATCTTTGCAGGCCCTTTCCATCTAGGAGACAATTTGGCCATGAAAGCATCATCGGCCCTGGATAATGGATGAGATCGCACCCATACCACATCTCCTTCACAGAACTCTTGGTTCCTTCTGCGCTGGTTGTAATACCGTCTTTGGTGCTGTTGTGCTTTCTCCACGTTAGTTTTAACCAGGTCGATTAGCTGAGAGTGCCGTTCCAAAGTACTGTAACTCGGGTGGATGTTGGAATGCTCTTTCAAATGGTCCTTTCAATTTCCTTCCGAGAGCAATTTCTGCTGGTGAGTATCCCATGCTTTCTTGCCATGCTGAATTCAGGGCAAAACGAAATTCAGGAATCCACTGATGCCAACTTCTGTGGTTCTCATGTACATAGGAAGCCAGCATAGTTTTGAGATTTCTATTGATTCGTTCTGTTAAGTTAGTTTGAGGGTGATAAGCCGTAGTTAACTTTTGGATGACTTTCCATTGTTTGCAGATCGTGGTGATGAGATTTGAAGTAAACTGCTTTCCCCGGTCTGACACAAGGTAAGTGGCTGTTCCCCAACGAGTGAAGATTTCTTCAATGAGAATTCTAGCAATGGTAGGAGCTTTTGCAGCTCTTAGCGGAAAAAACTCCACCCATTTTGAGAAATAGTCCACAACTACTAACAGGTACTTGTGTTGCTTGGAACTTCTAGGGAAAGGACCCATTATGTCGATCCCCATCATGTAACTGGGCTCCACTACTGGTATACTCTGCAGCATACCTGCAGTCTTAGTTGTGGGTGCTTTGTATTGTTGGCATACAGTACATACTTTGCAGTACTGCCAGACGTCAGTTCTTATGCTGGGCCAATACACAAAATCAAGCAGTCGCATTAGGGTCTTAAAACTTCCTAAATGGCCACTCAATGGATTGTCATGAGCATAAGATAAAAACGTCTTTCTAAAAACAGCAGGAATCACTATCTGCAGTTTTTGTCCTTTCTTTCCTTCAGGGACACTCCTAAAAACAACTCCATTCTTGCAAACATAGTGAACACGCATTGCATCGTCACTTTTTCTCTGCTGGTTTTTGGATATCAAATCCTGGATCTCTCGGTCATCATTCTGAGCTTTGCTGATTTGTTCAAGATCAACAGGTAGAGTGCAAGCAGGTGAACATTTTTCTGGTGTTGTATTTAAAAAGAGAAAACTGGGTTCTGTGTGGCATTGTCTCGACAGGGCATCAGGAACCACATTACACTGTCCTTTACGGTACCACACAATGAAATGAAACCCCTGGAGCCGTATTGTCCACCTTACTAACCTGGAGGATGGCTTTGGATGTCGGAATGCCCAGACAATGCAGCATGATCTGTTACCACCTCAAAAGGTTTGCTCTCCAGGTAATGTCGCAATTTTTCCATAGCCCATACGACTGCTAAACACTCTTTTTCTGATGTAGAGTATGCTCTCTCCGCTCCCCTCAAAAGCCGAGATGCATATGCCACCACCCGTTTAGAGCGTAAGCAGGTGAACATTTTTCTGGTGTTGTATTTAAAAAGAGAAAACTTCTGTGTGGTATGGTCTCGACAGGGCATCAGGAACCACATTACACTGTCCTTTACGGTACCACACAATGAAATGAAACCCCTGGAGCCGTATTGTCCACCTTACTAACCTGGAGGATGGCTTTGGATGTCGGAATGCCCAGACAATGCAGCATGATCTGTTACCACCTCAAAAGGTTTGCTCTCCAGGTAATGTCGCAATTTTTCCATAGCCCATACGACTGCTAGACACTCTTTTTCTGATGTAGAGTATGCTCTCTCCGCTCCCCTCAAAAGCTGAGATGCATTTGCCTCCAGCCGTTCTTCTCCATCTTCTTGAGTTAAAACTGCCCCCAAACCATACTCACTGGCGTCTGTCTGGACTTTAAAAGCACGGTTAACATCAGGTGAGACTAACACCGGAGCACTGATGAGATCTTGTTTGATTGTCTCAAAGGCTCATTGGCAATCTCGCTGTTTTTTCAACACTGGACTGTTCCATCTCCATTTGCCAGTACCCACATTTGAGGTCTAAAGTACTGAAAACCTTGGCTCCTTTCATTGATTCCATGATATCTGTAATTTGTAGCATAGGATAGGCATCCAGGTGAGTCTTTGCATTCGGTCCTCTGTAATCTACATAATCTCATATTCCCATCCGTCTTGTCTACCACTACTACTGGTGATGCCCACGGAGAGGTAGAAGGCTGGATGATTTTCTTTTCAAGCAATTCTTTCACTTGCCCTTCAATAAAATCATTTTTTTTTTAAATGAGAATCTGTATGGCTTTTTTCTTACCGGCTGCTGATCAGTTGTGATGATCTGGTGTCATATAACGTTGGTTCGGCCTATGTTTTGTGTGCATACCGTTGGCCATTTCAACATCAGGTCTTTAAGCTGTGCTTGTATTTCTGGTGTTGCTTCAGCATGCATAGCAGCTTCGACGATGAGGTGATGGTCTGCCTCACTGATGGGATCTGGGATAGCCATGTAAAAATGGTTTGTGGACAGTCCATCATGTGAAAAAAAAGGGAATGTGCATTTCTTTTGTGCATCATCGGGAAGATGAAAGTGCAAAGTGTTAAAATCCAAAACCCTTTTAGACTTCTGCAAAAAGTCAAGACCCAGAATTACGGATACCGCTAAATCCTTATCTTCCATCACAAAAAATTCCACTTCAAACTTTTCTTCTTTGACCTGACACATCCATCTCACCTTACCAATAGCTTTTTGGCATTGTCCATTTGCTAATATAAAGTTCTGATTACTTGCAGAAAACTGATCACTTCCTTTTTTGCTCAGTTTTTTCCAGATCTTTTGCTGGACAATGGAAAAAGTACTCCCGGTATCAATTATGGCATTAAAGTTAGTGTGATTGATGGTCACAGGCAGTTGAAGATTTTGATACCCTTTTTTTCAGTTATGGTGGTCTAACAGCATTAGTTGGTTATCTTGATTTCTTTTTGACATCACCGCAGGCAATTTCCTGTTTTGCTCTTCACTGTTAACTACACTCCAGTGATTTTAAGCTCCCATCCAATCCTTCTCAATTGGTGTGCCCAAACGAACTAATTCATCCAACGTTTTAGCAGAGCTCCTCAGCAAACTGGCTAATCTTGGGTTGCAGTTTCTGAGAATTGCATGAACGATCTCTTCTTCAGTCATGTCAGGCTTGTTTCTCAAACAAAGGGCTCTGTAATGATAGGCAAAATCTCAAATACTCTCTTTGCTTTGTTGTCTCCTATTTATGAGTCTCTGTGCAGCCACTTCTTTAAAGTCCTCATTTAAAAATGCAAACAAGAACTTATCCTTAAAGATTTTCCTTGTAGCTATGTTCTTTCTCTCTGCACTCCACCAGTCTTTTGCGGTCCCTTTCATTACCACAGCCAGTGATGCCAGCAGTTCTTTGTCAGGTAAAGGTCGAAGATTAATATATTCCTCAACTCTCTCAATAAAAACAACTGGATCGTCAATACTTGCGTTGGTGAAACTGGGAAACTCTAATTTAACCGGCGGATTGTATGGTGCTGGTATAGTAGGCAGAGATATGCGCTGTTGACTAGAATGAGCAGCTTGAATTTGTTTAATATCTGTTTGTGCAGTTTTATGATGACTGACTGTTTTTGCAGACATGGGAGTAGATGAAAGTGAAAGAGCTTGAATCCTCTGATCTAGTTGTTTATCTCTCCTTTTTTAGACAATCAACCATGATCTGACCTAAATCAGTTAACCTACTGTCCATTTGCATTTTAATTCGATCAGTTTCTCTTTGAATTCGGTAGATCATTTTATCCTCAAGTTTTTGCATCATATTGGTCATTGTGTCTTGAATCACACAATCGCTCACCCTATGTTCGATGTCACTAAGGTGTTCTTCAATGTTGGTTAATCGTTGCATTGTTGCCATTCCATTTGAATACACCTGCTCCTCCTCAAATTCTTCCGGTGGTGGAGGTGGAAATGGAGTGAAATCATCTGGATCGCCAGGCTGGTCTGGAAACAGCACTTGTACTACTATTTTTTCTTTTTCTTCTTCTTATAAAGTCAGCTAAAAGTGTCAACCATTGAATTCACTGAATCTCTTATCTGAATTAATGCATTCATTTGGCGCGATCTCATCCCTATCCATTTCAGATTAGGTTTGATTTATTTCTCAGATTTAACATTTTTGAATTTACTTTTGCTGTTAGTTCCTTTATTTGATCCTTTTTAAAATAATCTAGTGATACACCCTCTAGGTTAAAGTCTAACTTAGTCATTGTCCCTGTTCGGGCACCATTTTTGTAACTTCCCTTTCTTTTATTTTTAGATTAACCACAAATGAGGGTTCATCATTAAGATCAAATAAAGCAATTTATGAACTTCAGCAAACAGTCTTTCTTTCTTTCTTTTTTGTTGCGTTTCCCCAAATGCTAAATATGTTCAAGTGAAAATTAATTATAATATATACAGAATAAAGAAACAAATAAACAAATTCAAGACCTTGTCCTTGATTTTACCCCAAAGAAATCGTCTTTTAGTTCTTATCTGAGAAATTATGATCCATTCCGTGGCAAAAATGAATTATTTCTGACGAAAAACATTGAGTGCATTGAAATATGTCGATCTGCTTTAGCGTTGACAACTCCGACTAGCATATGAATGAGCCTCCACAAAGGATTTCAACACAAAGGTATATCCACTCCAAACAGTATTCGAATGAACAGTTACAATCAGTTATGTATCCAAACACAGATTTGGAAGTGAAATGATATGAAAAGAAAAACAGTCCTTCTGAAAAATAGAAAATACCAATACCAAAAACAAACATAAACGTTCTTCCCACATTCTAAATAAAGAAGTTAGACAATATTCAAATATACTCACATATCGAGCTTAAAACCAAAGGTTTCTCAACAAGGACTTTGTCAACCAGCAGTTCAAGGTAGCACAAAGAAACATGCGTTCCCCTCTACCCAAACTGAACTACTTCTTCAGGCAACTACTCACCTGATATACAATCCATTTCTTCACACCAAGCTGCTTACCTATTGCAGATTCAGTCTTCCCAGCCTGGTGCAGGTCTACAATTTTGTTTCTGGTGTCCTTTGACAGCTCTTTGGTCTTGGCCATGGTGGAGTTTGGAGTGTGACTGTTTGAGGTTGTGGACAGGTGTCTTTTATACTGATAACGAGTTCAAACAGATGCCATTAATACAGGTAACGAGTGGAGGACAGAGGAGCCTCTTAAAGAAGAAGTTACAGGTCTGTGAGAGCCAGAAATCTTGCTTGTTTGTAGGTGACCAAATACTTATTTTACCGAGGAATTTACCAATTAATTCTTTAAAAATCCTACAATGTGATTTTCTGGATTTTTTCCCCTCATTTTGTCTCTCATAGTTGAGGTATACCTATGATGAAAATTACAGGCCTCTCTCATCTTTTTAAGTGAGAGAACTTGCACAATTGGTGGCTGACTAAATACTTTTTTGCCCCACTGTATATGGAAAAACTATGACAGAAATTTCACTCTGTTACACAGTCACCAAACCTTTTGTTAAGTTGTAGCAGTGTTATGCTTTAAAAATGAGTTTGGGTTCCAGGGGGGAAAAACAACAGTTATAAAATATTTTTTTCCAAAAATATAATCAGTCAACTCATTTTTTATAATGAACAAAATGCAAATAACCAGAGAATGTTTTAATTTGACCTTTTTGATAACGACTTTATATTATGAAAAATAAGTCTTACCTGATTATCACACCAGGCCAAAATTGCATTGCAACGCACTCAAATGTTTTTCTTCGGAAAGAATAATTCCTTTTTGCCACGGAATAGATCGTAATTTCTCAGATAAGAACTAAAAGACTATTTATTTGGTGTAAAATCAAGGACAAGGTCTTGATTTTGTTTATTTGTTTCTTTATTCTGTATATATTATAATTAATTTTCACTTGAACATATTTAGCATTTGGGGAATAAAACACAACAACAACAACAAAGAAAGAGACTGTTTGCTGAAGTTCATAAATTGCTTTATTTGATGTTAGTGATGAACCCTCATTTGTGGCTAATCTAAAAATAAAAGAAAGAGACGTTACAACTGTATTGAATAAGAAGGTATAGGACATGTAGATTATCAGGTGAAATATGCAGACTGACTTACCCAGACCAATCAAAACAAGCACAATCAGTGCAACAACCCATGGAGCTGCTAAAAATAAATAAAACAAAATAAATAAATAAATTGTTTAATGGATTAAGACAAACACTTTGTAAAATGTGAAATCCCTTTGTAACACTTGCAACAAAATTAACCATAACCCAGAAGTAAATATTCATTTAAAACTAACTACATATCTAACTAGAAATATGACATGACCTGCAGAATGCTCAGAAACCAGCCTATTATAGAATACTCTGAATCTCTGAGCTGTCACACTCCATCAAATATATGAACTTGCATTTACAGAAATACTAGAATGATCACATTTCATAATCCACCAGTTTCATACATTTCAGATCAAAAAGATCAAGGAGCCAAGGGTGACCGTTACTGACAAGAGGAATCAGCTCTACTGAATAGTAATAGTATAATATATATTTTTTAAGAACACTTACGTGTACTTGTACTTGTACTTGTAGGCGTTGTGTCTCCTGTGGCATAAAAAAAATACAGTTAGGAAACCGTAAAAGAGGACAAATTTGTAGATTCTAATACAAACAGATGGATAAGGTTAGATATGGAGTAGATTCTTTTTTTAAAAGATACAGTGGACAGACAGTTTAAGTAAACAGTTATGCAATTATACCAGAGATTAGACTCGTGCTAAGAGAAAAAAAAAAACGAGAGAAAAAAAAAAACAAAGAGATCATTCCCCTAACAGGCCCATTACAAAGATCTAATAACAGTAAAAGGTCATGAACTGCCTTTTTTCAAGTTCTTACTGACGCGGTCTGTATCTTCATTAAAAATAAACTTCATCCACTCTTTCCTAATGTTGGAATCCGATGGAAGGTTATGCAAAGATTGTGTTTTTTCACAGCTTGGCACTGCACAGCATCTTGTCTTTGGAGCATCTTTATCATTTGGTTACTGCATAGACCTGAGTTTGCCTCTCTTATTGACACTACACGCGTGAATCAGTTGGCAGAGCTAAACAGGCAGTCATGTAAAAGCAGGCGTTGATTTTATGCAGAGGTGGGGTTTAGCAACACTATTATGTCATAAAGTGGTACATTCCGCAACCTGTCGATTTGGCAGATTTTCTTCAATATAAGCTGTTTTTGGACTAATGAGAAAGTTTTGAGTTCTGAAACTTACAGGATCTTTTTATAGTACAATGATCTCTTATATGGTCAACAGATCAAGGGAATTTTGATAGCTCAGTTTATGACTCCTTTAAGCAAAACAAGACTATTTCTGCAGTAGAACTGACATTTATGTAAACTGATAAAATAATGGCCAACAAAAAAGCTAAAAGGTATCATCAAGTTGTCAGTACAAGTGCCGGTATCACAAAATGCTAAAGAGTGTTATTTATTCTTAGAGTTAATAGATGTTAATGTAGAGTTAATGCTTTATTGGCAATGATACAGAGAATTGTACTAACAACAGCTCATTTATAATTTTAGCAGAGGTGGGGGGGGGGGGTTCAGTGATGAAATGATTCACTGATTCAAAAAAAACCTGCAAAACATAACTGCAAAATTTAAATATAAATGTAATTCTGTTAAGAATTTTATTGTCAAAATTATCTTTAACAGTATGTGGCAGGATTGCATGTGTTAAAAGTAACATTTGTGCATTTGTGTATGCGCTGTACAAATGTGTGCCAGGTTCCTCCCAAGGTCTCTTCCTCATCTACTTTGATCTCATCTACTCATCTGCTTTCTTGCTACCATCACCACTGGGGAGGGTTTTGTAAGAACCTTTAGAACAATGGGTCTCATTCACCAGTAATTGTGTACAGTGTATTTGTACACACAAAATAATTTCTCATGAAAAATGTCTGCCTTAAATTGTGTATGCGCTGTACAAATGTGTGCCAGGTTCCTCCCAAGGTCTCTTCCTCATCTACTTTGATCTCATCTACTCATCTGCTTTCTTGCTACCATCACCACTGGGGAGGGTTTTGTAAGAACCTTTAGAACAATGGGTCTCATTCACCAGTAATTGTGTACAGTGCATTTGTACACACAAAATAATTTCTCATGAAAAATGTCTGCCTTAAAGGTGACACATCATGAAAATCTGACTTTTCCAGGTTTTAAGTGCTATGATCAGGTCCCCGGTGCATCTACCAACCAAGGAAACGAGAAAAATATTAACCCAGTAACTTTGTTTTAGTAAGCATTTTTCTTACTATGGAGAAAGTAAGTTATGTTTTGCAGGTTTTCATGGCGAGAAAGTTTGAGCAAAACATGCTAACTGTTCTGCCTTTGGCTCAGTGTTAATTTTTACAGCAAATTTTGATTTAGTTTTAGTCATAGTCTTTTGACTAAAATGCCATTTAGTTTTGTCATATTTTAGTCATCTGAATTGTTTATAGTTTTAGTCGACTAAATCTACAGTAAATTTAGTAGGTTAAAATCGAATGGGTTTAGTTGCAGTGCATTTATTAAGCATTTCTCAAAAATTTCCAAACTCCTTATATAGGTTTGATATTAAGGTTGTATCATGATACACACCGATTTAACTGCGGTGACACAACATGCCTTTATGTTCAAATTAAATAAACCCACTTCTCATAAAGAACAAGAACATGGTCTTCGTTTTCATGAAATACCAATGGTTATATAGGCTAATTATGCATTCTTTATAGCAACTGGTTTACTGGTTCTTCATTCTTTCAAGCAGACATTTATTTCTATAAAGAAATTAAGATGAATCTTTAGGGCTACTAAAGTTTTTCAGTCAAGAGCAGTGCATGATCTTCTGTCTTTCTGTTGTTGCTTGATTAACATCAATGACTCGGACCATAGGAACTAAATTAGGCTGCTGTCCCTTTAAAACCGAATGCACAGCTGCAATGGATGCAATGTACTGATACACGTTCTCCCTACTGTTTACGTTCACTTAAGACGCAATCAACTGCATTTACACGAATACTCGTCAAAACGGACAATTCGACATCATTTTGTGTGCACTTCTCCATTCATGCGACGCGAAAGAGTACTCGCGCGCTGTGAGACGCACTTCTGTGACGCACTGACTGAATTTAGTTTTCTCTTGCGTTGACAGATTTATACACATCTGCTCTTCTCTTACTCCCCCATATTGATATTTTTGAACGTTTTATGCGATGTGCAGCAAGTGTATGTTAGCTTATGTCCAGCCAGCTCATATGTACGCATCTAACCTCCCAAACACGCAGCAGATTCGTTCTGAATTAATCTCTTCCCAAATCGTCCCTCCCTAACATTTGTCTCGTTCTTATTCGTTGACGAAAATGTCAATAGATTTAAGTCATAGTTTTTGTCATTCAAAAAGAGTTTTAGTTCGTTATCATAGGTGAAAATATGTTGTTGACAAATTATGACAAATTATTCCTCAACGAAATTAACTGTGCGTTCACACCGCTGCCGTCGAGAGCGTCAAAAATCGCTCTGGCCGCCCTGCCAACAACGCTGTAGAAAGATTCTTGGACGCTCTGACGTAGATCGAATGCTTTTCTTGTATTTAAAGGGGACGCAAAGCAAACACGGTTGTTGATCTTGTGCAGACTGACCACAAGGAGGGTAACGTTATAAGTTAACCTCAGTAAATATTGTTGTGGACGAAGTATTAAGATCCTTTACCTCATAATGTATAAAGCACTAATACCACACTGTAAAAATACTCTGATACAAGTAAAAGTCCTGCATTGAAAATGTTAAGTAAGTATAATCAGGTATAAACATTACTTAATGCAAGTATAATCAGGAAAATGTATTTAAAGGTTTAAAAGTGAACTGGGACTATTATACTATTATTTATTATGTCATTAGATTATTATTACTATAACGTTAATGCACATCAGCAACTCACCAGGAACACCAACAATCTCAGACACCATGGTCCACGCATAATTTTATTTTATTTTATTTATGTCCCTGTATGCAAACAGGTCATAGATTATTGGGAAACCTGCCACAGCAATAATCAACCTCTCCTCCAGTTTGCTTGGGAACTAATGTGGTCGGAACCAAAGTTTACAGGACTGCGTTCTCTGGAATCCTCTCAAGCGGTGGACTTCTACATTCCGATTGGTTGCCGCCAGATGCCGCCGAACTGCGTCATAGCTCATTACCATAAAGTTGACCTAATTTCAACTCTCCTCGACGCCCTCAACGTCCAAGTCGCGCCGCGCCGCTGCTCGACGCCGGCCCACATTGAAAATGAATGACTTTCGGCCACTTTGACGCTCTCGACGGCGGCGGTGTGAACTCACAGTAACACTGCTTTGGCTGCACTGAAAAGCACAGAACACTATTTAGAGTCCCAGCCTCAGAGGAGACAAGAGAGCAGTGGATTTATTCATTTATTTACTGTATATTGCTGCTGCCACACAGATCTAAAATAAACATGCGATTTATTTCCCAGCTGTATACCTTCACAGATATAACCGACGTAAACTTGTGTGAGAATGTGAACTTCACTCACTTCAGTTCAGTACTCACATGCTGTGACAGCCACTTTCTGTCCGTGTGCTTCGGATGCGTACGCTCAGAAAACCGTATATCAGAAGTTTAAACTAATATAGTTTAAAACGCATTATTTCAGCGTGATAAACAATCAGAACCAAAACAGATGTTTTTTGTCAGGTACCTGCTGTAATGGCAGGTCTATTCTGGAAAAGGGGGCGGGGAGCAGCAGCTCATTTGCATTTAAAGAGACAGGCACGAAAAACAGCGTGTTTCTGCTTCCACTCAAAATAGGCATTTTCAAAATGATATAATAAATTATCTGTGGAGTATTTTGAGCTGAAAATTCACAGACACATTCTGGGGACACCAGAGACTTATATTACATATTGTAAAAAGAAGCATAATATGTCTCCTTTAAATCACAACACGTGTACGCACTAGAGCTGCACGATTAATCGTTAAAAGATCGCGATCTCGATTCAGACAACCACACGATCTCATTTCTAAATGACAACGATTCTCCGGTGTCTATTAAACCTTTGACAAAGTCTTACCGATCCGTTCGCACTGCCACTGACACAGAGCAGTTACCATGTTTGGTTAAGAAACAGCTTCACAAACAGTCTTTTCAACTACACAGTATTAATTCAGATACATTCAGATACAAACATTGATGTCTATGGTAGCAGGACAAAAATAGAGCAAATCCGCGTTTGAAAGTAACTGCCACATAACGTTTGCGTCGATTGCATTGTTTTGCCACTAAGTGGCGAAAAGGGACTTAAATTTATGACTTATTCATTTATTCAAGAGAATCGTTCAAAAACGCTGATTCATCCAGTAGGTTTATGAGCGAGTCGTTGAATCATTGATTCAAACATCTTTTTCATAACTTTAATATTAAATCGGTGTATTAAATATATTATATTTTAAATACATATACACTACCAGTCAAAAGTTTTTGAACTAAGATTTTTTATGTTTTTTTTTAAGTCTCTTCTGCTCACCAAGCCTGCATTTATTTGATCCAAAGTGCAGCAAAAATAAAAAAAACAGTAAAATTTTGAAATATTTTTACTATTTAAAAGAACTTTCTATTTGAATATATTTTAAAATTGTATTTATTCCTGTGAGTTCAAAGCAACATTTATCTGAAATATAAATATTTTTTAACATTATAAATGTATTTATCACTTTTGATAAATTTAAAGGATCCTTGCTAAATAAAAGTATTAATTTATTATTACCCAAAATAATATTACCCCCCCCCCCCCAAAATGTTATATGTTTAACGCTTTTAAATATACTGCAGCAATAATATTTTGCCACACATTATTTTGTTTAGTTCAGAATCGTGGGAGAATTGTGATCTCTATTTGAGACAAAAAAAATTGTGATTCGTAATTTATCCAGAATCGTGCAGCTCTAGTACGCACATTAATTTATTTCTTAATCTCATTCTAATGTTAACCCTCAATTGGTCCCTGGGGTCAATATGACCCCAATCAACTTTTACTTAGTTAAAAAAAAAAATGGTTCCCTTCATCTCAGTGGAATAAGATTGTGACTTTTTTTTTATGTATTCACATAAAAAAATGGGCTTGATTCGGTTGTTCTGAAGGTATGTAAAAAAATATATATTTTTTACAAATCGGGTCTTTGGGGTCAATATGACCCCAATCAACTTTTACTTAGTTAAAAAAAAAAATGGTTCCCTTCATCTCAGTGGAATAAGATTGTGACTTTTTTTTATGTATTCACATAAAAAAATGGGCTTGATTCGGTTGTTCTGAAGGTATGTAAAAAAATATATATTTTTTACAAATCGGGTCTTTGGGGTCAATATGACCCCAATTGAAAATGAATGGGAAATGCAAAAAATCTCTTTTTTTTTTTTTCATTTGTCAAAAAAAATCAATAAAAAAATCAATAAATCCAGCATAAATCGGAAAATGTCCACACAAAAACGAAGGCCTGATACTAGAGCACAAATACAATGTGGAAACGAGCATACTCACTCAAGTTTATACAAAAAAAATAACTTAAATGATGATCTAAATTTGATTTAAGTTGTTTCTGGATATTGATCTAGGTGTTGGGTGTAGAATTCTGCCATCTGCCGGTTAGAGAAAAACTTGTAGAAATTAGAGTTTTTGAAAGAATTGTGTAATGACCATAAATATCCAGCAGAGGTCCATAGAGATCCATTCATTTTTCTGGAAGTGGCCAACTGCTCCTCTCACAACTGTTCTGATATACATTTTGTAAATGTATATATTGAAACATTATAAAATACATAAAAACAGTATGTGTATACACACACACACACACCAACCATTTATACCTGCTTATTGCAGTTGTTTTTTTTTGTTTTGTTTTTTGGTGTTGGTTTTATTTACATTTAAGTAAAATAAAATTGTTTTGATTTTACGTTTTAGATTGAAAAAAATGTGTGCATGCAAAAACATTTATGTGGCATTATTGCAAAAGCGGGCACTTCAAAATACCTCAAAACAACAAAAACAAAGTCTAACCTTTTAGAAAAATACTGTTTTTATGTATTTTATAATGTTTCAATATATACATTTACAAAATATATATCAGAACAGTTGTGAGACGAGCAGTTGGCCACTTCCAGAAAAATGAATGGATCTCTATGGACCTCTGCTGGATATTTATGGTCATTACACAATTCTTTCAAAAACTCTAATTTCTACAAGTTTTTCTCTAACCGGCAGATGGCAGAATTCTACACCCAACACCTAGATCAATATCCAGAAACAACTTAAATCAAATCTAGATAATTTAAGTGATTTTTTCATAAAAATGTGATATATCACATGAAAGCTAATGGTGTAGTTGAGGAATTTTGTACAAAAATAGGTACAGAAGTATTTAATATCTCCCAAAACACAGCTTTAATGTATAGATGAGAAGTAAACAAAAAAATTATATATATTATTTGTATGATTAAAAATGTATATATTTTTTACAATAACTACCCATTTTGGGGTCATATTGGCCATCATATTGGATACTGGGGGTCCATATTGGCCCCCAGTATCCTAATTGAGCGACTGTGTGCCTGAGGTTATTAATTTGCATGAAATGCATCCAATCCATCTACGTAGAAGGCCAGTGGATCCCAAACCTTTTCAGCCGGACCACCCTTTTGTAGAGAAAAATATTTTCAAACCCCCCACATCTACCTTTTTACTTTTTTTGGAAAGTCTCTTATGCTCACCAAGGCTTAAGTTATTTATTAAAATACAGTAAACACTGTAATATTGTGAAATATTGTCCATTTAAAATATCTATTTTAATGTTTTAACATACAGGCTACTGTATTCCTGTGATCAAAGCTGAATTTTCAGCATCATTACTCCAGTCTTCGGTGTCACATGATCCTTCAGAAATCATCCTAATATGCTGATTTGCTGCTCAGTAATCATTTCTGATTATTTTAATGCTGAAAAATGTGGTGCTGCCCAATATTTTTGAGGAAACCATTTTTTCACATTTCTTTTATAAATATTTGAATTTGTCCTTTGTGTCAGAGCGCTGGAGTTTGAAATAGATCGGGACATCAGGTTATTGTCATGGATTTGTCGTGTCGCACCGCATCCACAGCAGAGAACATCACTGGGTTCTATTTGCTTTTGTCACGTCGCGCCGCTCATGTCTGGTGTAGACACGTTGTTTTGGCATTTGTGAATATTAAGTATATTCAGAATCTGCATTTTGTTTACCTGGCACTGGCAGTATTTTCACAAACTTGTAACTTTCATGCTTAGAGCAGAACCGCATCGTTCATTTATATTATTGCACACAGGACTAAAACGTTCAGTTTCGACTCTTAATCGTCATTTGTGTTAAAATGTGTGCAAAGCGTACCAAATTGAACAAATATAAATGCAAAATTGCAAAACCGGTATCCACGGTATAGCAAAATCCATTTCATGGAACAACATAATACCGGTAGTCACTTTCATACCGGTATAGCGCCCACCCCTAGTTAACAATTAATCCTGGGTATTCATAAACTGACGTTTCACACTGAACATTTCTAAACACTCTTATTTGCATATTTGCAGGTGTCAGTGTCACTCATTGGACGAATGCAGTCTGTGACCTGTTCACATAACGGCTCTAGGACTGCGCATCCACATGATTTATATTGCAGACTGTCCTATCAATTCTTTCCTGAATGGACATTTTGGTGGACTATAAAGGTAATAATGAAACATTCTCTTTTTCTGCCCAATTCACACTTTTTCGGTCACCATTTTACCTTTTCCCCTGAAACTGTAAAACTAATTTTTATACAGCACACAGTGTTTCCACGACTGTCCAAAGCATGTGAATATGAGCCATGCAAATGGGAGTCTGTTGCTAAGCATCTAATTGTACCATTCTAACAGAGTATTCTAACAAAGCGATACTAAAAAATGTGTGCATGCAAAAACATTTATGTGGCATTATTGCAAAAGCGGGCACTTCAAAATACCTCAAAACAACAAAAACAAAGTCTAACCTTTTAGAAAAATACTGTTTTTATGTATTTTATAATGTTTCAATATATACATTTACAAAATATATATCAGAACAGTTGTGAGAGGAGCAGTTGGCCACTTCCAGAAAAATGAATGGATCTCTATGGACCTCTGCTGGATATTTATGGTCATTACACAATTCTTTCAAAAACTCTAATTTCTACAAGTTTTTCTCTAACCGGCAGATGGCAGAATTCTACACCCAACACCTAGATCAATATCCAGAAACAACTTAAATCAAATCTAGATAATTTAAGTGATTTTTTCATAAAAATGTGATATATCACATGAAAGCTAATGGTGTAGTTGAGGAATTTTGTACAAAAATAGGTACAGAAGTATTTAATATCTCCCAAAACACAGCTTTAATGTATAGATGAGAAGTAAACAAAAAAATTATATATATTATTTGTATGATTAAAAATGTATATATTTTTTACAATAACTACCCATTTTGGGGTCATATTGGCCATCATATTGGATACTGGGGGTCCATATTGGCCCCCAGTATCCTAATTGAGCGACTGTGTGCCTGAGGTTATTAATTTGCATGAAATGCATCCAATCCATCTACGTAGAAGGCCAGTGGATCCCAAACCTTTTCAGCCGGACCACCCTTTTGTAGAGAAAAATATTTTCAAACCCCCCACATCTACCTTTTTACTTTTTTTGGAAAGTCTCTTATGCTCACCAAGGCTTAAGTTATTTATTAAAATACAGTAAACACTGTAATATTGTGAAATATTGTCCATTTAAAATATCTATTTTAATGTTTTAACATACAGGCTACTGTATTCCTGTGATCAAAGCTGAATTTTCAGCATCATTACTCCAGTCTTCGGTGTCACATGATCCTTCAGAAATCATCCTAATATGCTGATTTGCTGCTCAGTAATCATTTCTGATTATTTTAATGCTGAAAAATGTGGTGCTGCCCAATATTTTTGAGGAAACCATTTTTTCACATTTCTTTTATAAATATTTGAATTTGTCCTTTGTGTCAGAGCGCTGGAGTTTGAAATAGATCGGGACATCAGGTTATTGTCATGGATTTGTCGTGTCGCACCGCATCCACAGCAGAGAACATCACTGGGTTCTATTTGCTTTTGTCACGTCGCGCCGCTCGCGTCTGGTGTAGACATGTTGTTTGGGTATTTGTGAATCTTAAGTATATTCATAATCTGCTTTACATTTACCTGGCACTGGAAGTCCTTTCACAAACGTGTAACTTGCATGCATACAGCAGAACCATAAATCGTTCATTTATATTTCTACATGGCTCCCTGCAATACAACTCTGATTCTTCAAATCGCGCCATCTAGTGGTCTGTTATTGATACAACCACAACTGCTACAACCGATAACGGGGCTCTCAAGCGGGTACCGCGAGTCCTGCTGAGGTAGATAAAATGTCAAATTAATATTTTGCATTCAATTATTTACTTATCAGGCAAGTGGCCGCATGATAAGCGGAAAAATTACACAGTGTAAGTCGCTTTGGATAAAAGCGTCTGCTAAATGACTAAATAAATAAAATAAATAAAGTCTTTATCACCCTGCAGAGGTTTCTTTTGCAAAATAATCTGCTGACTGTACACTATCCCTCAGCCTTGCCACGCCCCCCAGTTTGGGAACCACTGGTATAAAGGATTCATGCAACCTTTCCTTTACAGCCTTTTGTCAATCTTAGCAAACATTAGAAATTATGAAATATCCATGTATAAATTTAACATGTTTATAAATCCACCCAGATTATGTGATTTAAGTGTGGTTAATGTGTGGTTTCAGCTGTTCCTACTTTTTTTTTTTTTTTTTTTGTGGTGCTGCCCAATATTTTTGAGGAAACCATTTTTTCACATTTCTTTTATAAATATTTGAATTTGTCCTTTGTGTCAGAGCGCTGGAGTTTGAAATAGATCGGGACATCAGGTTATTGTCATGGATTTGTCGTGTCGCACCGCATCCACAGCAGAGAACATCACTGGGTTCTATTTGCTTTTGTCACGTCGCGCCGCTCGCGTCTGGTGTAGACATGTTGTTTGGGTATTTGTGAATCTTAAGTATATTCATAATCTGCTTTACATTTACCTGGCACTGGAAGTCCTTTCACAAACGTGTAACTTGCATGCATACAGCAGAACCATAAATCGTTCATTTATATTTCTACATGGCTCCCTGCAATACAACTCTGATTCTTCAAATCGCGCCATCTAGTGGTCTGTTATTGATACAACCACAACTGCTACAACCGATAACGGGGCTCTCAAGCGGGTACCGCGAGTCCTGCTGAGGTAGATAAACTGTCAAATTAATATTTTGCATTCAATTATTTACTTATCAGGCAAGTGGCCGCATGATAAGCGGAAAAATTACACAGTGTAAGTCGCTTTGGATAAAAGCGTCTACTAAATAAATAAAATAAATAAAGTCTTTATCACCCTGCAGAGGTTTCTTTTGCAAAATAATCTGCTGACTGTACACTATCCCTCAGCCTTGCCACGCCCCCCAGTTTGGGAACCACTGGTATAAAGGATTCATGCAACCTTTCCTTTACAGCCTTTTGTCAATCTTAGCAAACATTAGAAATTATGAAATATCCATGTATAAATTTAACATGTTTATAAATCCACCCAGATTATGTGATTTAAGTGTGGTTAATGTGTGGTTTCAGCTGTTCCTACTTTTTTTTTTTTTTTGTAAAATCAGACTAAAATTTAGTATGTTATTGGAATGTTACTGGCAAATCATGATTTGGTCGTGAAAACATTTGAAGACAGACTTCACGCACAAATCTGGCCTATATATGGTTAGTAAATGTGCAATACAAATGAATTGATTGATACCAACTACCTTTGCGACTAGGGTATTATATCAGATTTCTACATATATTAGCACTTTTATGAATTTAGAGCATATGCATGGCCACTTTAATTCCCAAAAGATTTGACCTTTTTTTTGGGGATGTGTTGTGATTTTTGAAATTATATCCCCGAATCAAAAATTTATTCTATTCATGGGGTGGCTAAAAATGTCCAGCCCTAAATTGTAGGCCATCATTTTCTTTTAATTGTTAATAAATATCTGAACAGAAAGTTTCTGAGCTCTCTCAATACCTTTCTCTTTAGGAGCCTTGGATGGTGTGGAAATCTCAGGAGTTGTAGGTAGGGCTGAGAATCAACATTTGCATTGGGTTAGGGAACTATAGAAATGTGAGTACAAGAAGTCCAGATAACCCCAGAAATAGTCACACTCTCAAAGGGGTCATGAACTACCTTTTTTATTACTTTGTATGCTATTTTCTGTC
Source organism: Sinocyclocheilus grahami (assembly GCF_001515645.1). Classification (NCBI taxonomy): domain Eukaryota; kingdom Metazoa; phylum Chordata; class Actinopteri; order Cypriniformes; family Cyprinidae; genus Sinocyclocheilus; species Sinocyclocheilus grahami. The sequence continues at coordinate 331,820 of NW_015506132.1, forward strand.
CTGTTTTGAGCCCCTCATCGGAACGCTCTGTTTGAATAGATGTGGCGGATTGTAGACTCGGAAGTAAACGCCGACTGCTATGATTGGCTAACAGTTGTGTATGTTTGACAGCCTACATCCTTCATAGATGGACGCTGCTGTGATTTAGGTTAAAATCGCATAAATACTCAGTCAGTACATACCAAACGACCTGTAATAATAGATAAATCAATAGTGATCACGTAATAAAAACAGTTACTCACACACTCACACTTGTGTGGTGTGACATTACTGTCGAATCCAATATAGTCGCACAGCATCTCTTTTAATTTCAGCCTTTCAGAAAACCCGGCGTTGAATTGTGCCTTGTTTGTAAACGAATCCGCAGAGAATTCTATTTTACTAAATACTATTTATATACTACTGAATACTATTTGTGACACTGGATCACAAAACCAGTCTTAAGTAGCACGGGTATATTTCTAGCAATAGCCAAAAATACATTGTATGGGTCAGAATTATTGATTTTTTTTATAGTAATACAGTTTTATAGTATACAAAATTATTGAACTTTTATGCCAAAAATCATTAGGATATTAAGTAAAGATCATGTTTAATGAAGATATTTTGTAAATTTCCTACTGTAAAATATATCAAAACATAAATTTTTATTAGTAATATACATTGCTAAGAACTTCATTTGGACAACTTTAAAGGCGATTTTCTTGGTATTTTGATTTTTTTGCAACCTCAGATTCCAGATTTTCAAATAGTTGTATCTCGGCCAAATATATAAATCTCAATTTTAAAAAAAGTACCCTTATGACAGGTTTTGTGGTCCAGGGTCACATTTGAGTTATTATACCATTATTACTTATTTCTATCTTCTGCACTACTAATGTGATGGTTAGCTAGACTCACTATAGCTCACTAAGACTTCCTCAACAAACACCACAAGTAAGTATATAACAACTTTCATTCTGGGTGAACAGTTCCTTTACAAATTGCAGTCATACATTAATAAAATAAATTATTTCAATCTTACTTGCTTTAATGCATTGTGGTGGTTCAGGGCTCCATCCATTTGCTTTACACACAATAGAAGCATCTCCGTTCAGTGTATAGCCATCTTCACATTTGTATTCTATAAAGTTACCCAGTTTGTAGGGGGGTGATTTTCCACCAATTCTTTTTGCATTAGGAATTGTAGGCGTTAGACACCCATCTGGGAAAAAAAGGAAAGAAAAAATGTTTATGTAAAAGAAAAGTATTGATCATTAAATATTTTATTCATTAACGGGAAGAAACTTTTTTTTTCTTCATCTCATGACTGGCATTTTAACCATAGCTTACCAACACATTTCGGAGGATCTGGTTTAAAGGTTCCATCCTCAGAACAATGAAGTGTTGATTGTCCTATAAGATTAAGTCCTGTGTTACATCTATAGGAGACTGCATCTAAATAATCGTAACTATCCAAAGGCTCATCTTGAAGTTGCCCATTTTCTAAGGCTGGAGGTGCTGAACATTTCACCGCTAAAGAGAAAAACACATCCAGATGAATAGGTATTTATTTCCAGGACAAAAAAAATATTTTAATACAAATTGGGAATGGTTTTGTGCTCTTCAATATTATATTTTATTCAAATGGAAGAACTAACATACATTCACAGAGAGGATCTCGGCCATCCCATCCCTGATCTCGGCATGTTCTTGTTGTTTCCTTACCCGCTAACATGTATCTGAAAGCAATGATTCTCATCTTACTAAATACTCAACTAACACAGCAAATCTAAATTCCACATGGTTTAAAACAGACTTAAAACAGCATATATAAAATGACATTAACTGTTTCACTTACCCTGTGTGACAAACTGGTTTAGCCGTGTCGCCAAATAAATTCCCAGTCATATCATATCTCCCATTAAGGAAATCTGCAAGACTTCCACAGGATTTTCCTGTAATGTATTCAAGATATTGATTCATTTAGAATTGGTGCTCTTCAAATACTGTCGAAAATAATGAAAAATCATCTTTAGTGTTGCTTCATTACATGATACAGGGATTTATTCTTGCCGTCAGTGGCAAAACCACTATGAGTGATTTAAAGACTTCTTGAACTATACCATACATCCTTTCACATATCTAAATTAGACCTTTTAAAATACAATGTTCAAAGGCATTTTAAAGGAATTTACAAATGTACATTACTTAATATTTAATGACAGTACATACTTGTGCAACTGAGTTCCAGACTTGTCCACTGGTTTTGCTCACAGGTAACCGATCTAGATGCTTTTAAGTTAACTGGCTTGTGTCCAATCACGCACTCAAATGTTACAGTGGATCCATCTGAGAAACTTTGAGTCGAGAGATGGTTTGCTGTTAAAACGACATTTCTTGATGCAAAAGAAGGCGGTGTACATTCCGCTGTGGAAATAAACAAAACGTATGCGTTACAGTAATCTGACGCAGTACTATATTGATCATCATAATTATTATTATTAGAACAACTTCTGCTCCATTCTATACTTATATTTGGTAAAAAGAAAAAACATTACTAGGAGGGGATTACCTTTTTAAACAACAGTAAATTAGTATGACGTAGTAAAACGTGCAGTTGAAATTAAATTACAATGCTTGAATGGGATCAGCTAATTAAAGTTTATTAACAGTTTTTACTTTTTTTTTTATGTTGCTCATTCTTTATCAACCCCCACCCCACCCCTTTAAATATATAAATATAAATTGTTTTCAAAACTTGTAAAATTTAGTTTTAGTATTTGAAAGAGCCAAAGTAGCTTTTGGGTAAAAACACAACTGTGTCTAATGCTACACACAATGGTGCTAACTACAACTGAGCAAATCATGTGCAGAAGTTTTCATACAGTTTTATCACTGTGATCATTGCAAAATGTATTAAGGTTACATAAATATTTGTGAACTGGGGACAAAAACACATCTGCTGGTTAAGGTCACGATTAAATCTGTCCTGACAT
>NW_015506132.1:334969-349609 GCF_001515645.1 Sinocyclocheilus grahami
GTGGAAGATAAAAGGGCTTTTTTTTTTTTTGGTCACATTTGCTGGGGTCTACAAAACTGGAGGAAATGTGGGTTTCAGTCCTGATACAGTATGTTTTGGAACATTTGGTAACATTTGGAACACTCTAAAACATTAATAATTAAGCAACATCACAATTGTGCTGTTACATATATCAGTACGACTGTGATTCAGCCCTGCTGATATTCTAATATTTTTTTATTTAATATTTTTGTTCTAATATTAAATATTTTATTTCATTTAATTTTTTCTATTTTATTTATTATTAAAATTATTGTCATTATTGACTGTACATTACTTACAGCATTCTCTAAAATAGTCTTTCACAATATCAATTTGAGACCATGTCAGACTGAGAGAACAATTTCTTGTTTTTCCCCTGAATACTGTTTGTTATGTGGTACCTTATCACACAACATTATTTTTCCTGGAATGAATTTTGTACTAATATGTTTTAATAAATGAAAAGATTAATGTCCTCAAATAACAAGTCATTTGTCTTGGGGGGAGGGATGGGGGGCTCTAGCACTATCAAAGGTCTATACAACAGAAACATGAACAGATGGAAAGTGTTTTTTTTTTCACAGTCTTGTGAAGTTTTTTCACTTGTGAAACTTCCCTACACGATACCACCATAACCTTATTCAATGTGCCTATTCATCCAAAGCTAGAGTAATGAGCGCAAGCTGCTAATTGGAAAGAAAATGTTTTGGTAAACAGTAATGTGTCTTGGTTGCAACAATGTCCCAATGATGTTTACTTTGCCTGAATTCATTGCACTGTAATAGTGCCTTGAATAAACTCCAGATACTTTGAGTTCCCATCTCTTCAATCAAAACATTTCTAATTCGGCACAGCAAAATGTCACCTTCAGCGAGAGCCTTGCGCCCACCCTCATGACAGGCAGCAGTGTGGAGAGCTTTTATTTGAAAATAAACACATTTGTCAGCTAGTGGTTAGGCTTTAGTTCTTCTTTTGCTTTTTTAATTTGCTTTCTGTTGTCGACAATGACAAAAAAGTCTGTTAAAAGTTTTCAAATAGCTTCCATTCTTCTGAAAAAATAAAAGTAGGTCTAGCTTCCATAGCAGAAGAGATGTATATATTAACTGTATACTGAACAGACATTCAAGACCACTAGTGAAAATAATTCAGTTTTATATAATTACAAATTTTATTAGCAGCATTAAAATTGGAGTGAAAAGCTAAAGTCAAATATTAATATTAACATGAATCTTAATTGATTTAGTATGCCCCCTTTTGCTCTAAAGACAGCAGCACTCAAACTGCATGAACTCCAAGAGTTTATGTAAAACCTGATGATCATGTTCTACAGCATGATTGGAGAATGATCTAAAGAACATCTTGTGCTTTAGTGGAAGCAAGAAAAACGGACTTGTGTGTCAGAAATGTAACTGAAATGTAACCTAGAAATAGAAATTGTATATGTATGGGCACATTGCAGTATAGGGCTTTTTACCCAGTGCTTAACCCTGGCTTATCGTCATTCTAAACCTCGCTTTTAACCCTGGGTAAAATTATGTTTCACTCTAGTAATTTAGTAGCGGGGTTAGTATCGCTTTGTTAGAATACTCTGTTAGAATGGTACAATTAGATGCTTAGCAACAGACTCCCATTTGCATGGCTCATATTCACATGCTTTGGACAGTCGTGGAAACACTGTGTGCTGTATAAAAATTAGTTTTACAGTTTCAGGGGAAAAGGTAAAATGGTGACCGAAAAAGTGTGAATTGGGCAGAAAAAGAGAATGTTTCATTATTACCTTTATAGTCCACCAAAATGTCCATTCAGGAAAGAATTGATAGGACAGTCTGCAATATAAATCATGTGGATGCGCAGTCCTAGAGCCGTTATGTGAACAGGTCACAGACTGCATTCGTCCAATGAGTGACACTGACACCTGCAAATATGCAAATAAGAGTGTTTAGAAATGTTCAGTGTGAAACGTCAGTTTATGAATACCCAGGATTAATTGTTAACTAGGGGTGGGCGCTATACCGGTATGAAAGTGACTACCGGTATTATGTTGTTCCATGAAATGGATTTTGCTATACCGTGGATACCGGTTTTGCAATTTTGCATTTATATTTGTTCAATTTGGTACGCTTTGCACACATTTTAACACAAATGACGATTAAGAGTCGAAACTGAACGTTTTAGTCCTGTGTGCAATAATATAAATGAACGATGCGGTTCTGCTCTAAGCATGAAAGTTACAAGTTTGTGAAAATACTGCCAGTGCCAGGTAAACAAAATGCAGATTCTGAATATACTTAATATTCACAAATGCCAAAACAACGTGTCTACACCAGACATGAGCGGCGCGACGTGACAAAAGCAAATAGAACCCAGTGATGTTCTCTGCTGTGGATGCGGTGCGACACGACAAATCCATGACAATAACCTGATGTCCCGATCTATTTCAAACTCCAGCGCTCTGACACAAAGGACAAATTCAAATATTTATAAAAGAAATGTGAAAAAATGGTTTCCTCAAAAATATTGGGCAGCACCACATTTTTCAGCATTAAAATAATCAGAAATGATTACTGAGCAGCAAATCAGCATATTAGGATGATTTCTGAAGGATCATGTGACACCGAAGACTGGAGTAATGATGCTGAAAATTCAGCTTTGATCACAGGAATACAGTAGCCTGTATGTTAAAACATTAAAATAGATATTTTAAATGGACAATATTTCACAATATTACAGTGTTTACTGTATTTTAATAAATAACTTAAGCCTTGGTGAGCATAAGAGACTTTCCAAAAAAAGTAAAAAGGTAGATGTGGGGGGTTTGAAAATATTTTTCTCTACAAAAGGGTGGTCCGGCTGAAAAGGTTTGGGATCCACTGGCCTTCTACGTAGATGGATTGGATGCATTTCATGCAAATTAATAACCTCAGGCACACAGTCGCTCAATTAGGATACTGGGGGCCAATATGGACCCCCAGTATCCAATATGATGGCCAATATGACCCCAAAATGGGTAGTTATTGTAAAAAATATATACATTTTTAATCATACAAATAATATATATAATTTTTTTGTTTACTTCTCATCTATACATTAAAGCTGTGTTTTGGGAGATATTAAATACTTCTGTACCTATTTTTGTACAAAATTCCTCAACTACACCATTAGCTTTCATGTGATATATCACATTTTTATGAAAAAATCACTTAAATGATCTAGATTTGATTTAAGTTGTTTCTGGATATTGATCTAGGTGTTGGGTGTAGAATTCTGCCATCTGCCGGTTAGAGAAAAACTTGTAGAAATTAGAGTTTTTGAAAGAATTGTGTAATGACCATAAATATCCAGCAGAGGTCCATAGAGATCCATTCATTTTTCTGGAAGTGGCCAACTGCTCCTCTCACAACTGTTCTGATATACATTTTGTAAATGTATATATTGAAACATTATAAAATACATAAAAACAGTATGTGTATACACACACACACACACCAACCATTTATACCTGCTTATTGCAGTTGTTTTTTTTTGTTTTGTTTTTTGGTGTTGGTTTTATTTACATTTAAGTAAAATAAAATTGTTTTGATTTTACGTTTTAGATTGAAAAAAATGTGTGCATGCAAAAACATTTATGTGGCATTATTGCAAAAGCGGGCACTTCAAAATACCTCAAAACAACAAAAACAAAGTCTAACCTTTTAGAAAAATACTGTTTTTATGTATTTTATAATGTTTCAATATATACATTTACAAAATATATATCAGAACAGTTGTGAGACGAGCAGTTGGCCACTTCCAGAAAAATGAATGGATCTCTATGGACCTCTGCTGGATATTTATGGTCATTACACAATTCTTTCAAAAACTCTAATTTCTACAAGTTTTTCTCTAACCGGCAGATGGCAGAATTCTACACCCATCACCTAGATCAATATCCAGAAACAACTTAAATCAAATCTAGATCATTTAAGTGATTTTTTCATAAAAATGTGATATATCACATGAAAGCTAATGGTGTAGTTGAGGAATTTTGTACAAAAATAGGTACAGAAGTATTTAATATCTCCCAAAACACAGCTTTAATGTATAGATGAGAAGTAAACAAAAAAATTATATATATTATTTGTATGATTAAAAATGTATATATTTTTTACAATAACTACCCATTTTGGGGTCATATTGGCCATCATATTGGATACTGGGGGTCCATATTGGCCCCCAGTATCCTAATTGAGCGACTGTGTGCCTGAGGTTATTAATTTGCATGAAATGCATCCAATCCATCTACGTAGAAGGCCAGTGGATCCCAAACCTTTTCAGCCGGACCACCCTTTTGTAGAGAAAAATATTTTCAAACCCCCCACATCTACCTTTTTACTTTTTTTGGAAAGTCTCTTATGCTCACCAAGGCTTAAGTTATTTATTAAAATACAGTAAACACTGTAATATTGTGAAATATTGTCCATTTAAAATATCTATTTTAATGTTTTAACATACAGGCTACTGTATTCCTGTGATCAAAGCTGAATTTTCAGCATCATTACTCCAGTCTTCGGTGTCACATGATCCTTCAGAAATCATCCTAATATGCTGATTTGCTGCTCAGTAATCATTTCTGATTATTTTAATGCTGAAAAATGTGGTGCTGCCCAATATTTTTGAGGAAACCATTTTTTCACATTTCTTTTATAAATATTTGAATTTGTCCTTTGTGTCAGAGCGCTGGAGTTTGAAATAGATCGGGACATCAGGTTATTGTCATGGATTTGTCGTGTCGCACCGCATCCACAGCAGAGAACATCACTGGGTTCTATTTGCTTTTGTCACGTCGCGCCGCTCGCGTCTGGTGTAGACATGTTGTTTGGGTATTTGTGAATCTTAAGTATATTCATAATCTGCTTTACATTTACCTGGCACTGGAAGTCCTTTCACAAACGTGTAACTTGCATGCATACAGCAGAACCATAAATCGTTCATTTATATTTCTACATGGCTCCCTGCAATACAACTCTGATTCTTCAAATCGCGCCATCTAGTGGTCTGTTATTGATACAACCACAACTGCTACAACCGATAACGGGGCTCTCAAGCGGGTACCGCGAGTCCTGCTGAGGTAGATAAAATGTCAAATTAATATTTTGCATTCAATTATTTACTTATCAGGCAAGTGGCCGCATGATAAGCGGAAAAATTACACAGTGTAAGTCGCTTTGGATAAAAGCGTCTACTAAATAAATAAAATAAATAAAGTCTTTATCACCCTGCAGAGGTTTCTTTTGCAAAATAATCTGCTGACTGTACACTATCCCTCAGCCTTGCCACGCCCCCCAGTTTGGGAACCACTGGTATAAAGGATTCATGCAACCTTTCCTTTACAGCCTTTTGTCAATCTTAGCAAACATTAGAAATTATGAAATATCCATGTATAAATTTAACATGTTTATAAATCCACCCAGATTATGTGATTTAAGTGTGGTTAATGTGTGGTTTCAGCTGTTCCTACTTTTTTTTTTTTTTTGTAAAATCAGACTAAAATTTTGTATGTTATTGGAATGTTACTGGCAAATCATGATTTGGTCGTGAAAACATTTGAAGACAGACTTCACGCACAAATCTGGCCTATATATGGTTAGTAAATGTGCAATACAAATGAATTGATTGATACCAACTACCTTTGCGACTAGGGTATTATATCAGATTTCTACATATATTAGCACTTTTATGAATTTAGAGCATATGCATGGCCACTTTAATTCCCAAAAGATTTGACCTTTTTTTTGGGGATGTGTTGTGATTTTTGAAATTATATCCCCGAATCAAAAATTTATTCTATTCATGGGGGGGCTAAAAATGTCCAGCCCTAAATTGTAGGCCATCATTTTCTTTTAATTGTTAATAAATATCTGAACAGAAAGTTTCTGAGCTCTCTCAATACCTTTCTCTTTAGGAGCCTTGGATGGTGTGGAAATCTCAGGAGTTGTAGGTAGGGCTGAGAATCAACATTTGCATTGGGTTAGGGAACTATAGAAATGTGAGTACAAGAAGTCCAGATAACCCCAGAAATAGTCACACTCTCAAAGGGGTCATGAACTACCTTTTTTATTACTTTGTATGCTATTTTCTGTCCTGTTTTGAGCCCCTCATCGGAACGCTCTGTTTGAATAGATGTGGCGGATTGTAGACTCGGAAGTAAACGCCGACTGCTATGATTGGCTAACAGTTGTGTATGTTTGACAGCCTACATCCTTCATAGATGGACGCTGCTGTGATTTAGGTTAAAATCGCATAAATACTCAGTCAGTACATACCAAACGACCTGTAATAATAGATAAATCAATAGTGATCACGTAATAAAAACAGTTACTCACACACTCACACTTGTGTGGTGTGACATTACTGTCGAATCCAATATAGTCGCACAGCATCTCTTTTAATTTCAGCCTTTCAGAAAACCCGGCGTTGAATTGTGCCTTGTTTGTAAACGAATCCGCAGAGAATTCTATTTTACTAAATACTATTTATATACTACTGAATACTATTTGTGACACTGGATCACAAAACCAGTCTTAAGTAGCACGGGTATATTTCTAGCAATAGCCAAAAATACATTGTATGGGTCAGAATTATTGATTTTTTTTATAGTAATACAGTTTTATAGTATACAAAATTATTGAACTTTTATGCCAAAAATCATTAGGATATTAAGTAAAGATCATGTTTAATGAAGATATTTTGTAAATTTCCTACTGTAAAATATATCAAAACATAAATTTTTATTAGTAATATACATTGCTAAGAACTTCATTTGGACAACTTTAAAGGCGATTTTCTTGGTATTTTGATTTTTTTGCAACCTCAGATTCCAGATTTTCAAATAGTTGTATCTCGGCCAAATATATAAATCTCAATTTTAAAAAAAGTACCCTTATGACAGGTTTTGTGGTCCAGGGTCACATTTGAGTTATTATACCATTATTACTTATTTCTATCTTCTGCACTACTAATGTGATGGTTAGCTAGACTCACTATAGCTCACTAAGACTTCCTCAACAAACACCACAAGTAAGTATATAACAACTTTCATTCTGGGTGAACAGTTCCTTTACAAATTGCAGTCATACATTAATAAAATAAATCATTTCAATCTTACCAATGCATTGCGGTGGTTCAGGGCTCCATCCATTTGCTTTACACACAATATAAGCATCTCCTTTCAGTGTATATCCATCTTCACATTTGTATTCTATAAAGTTGCCCAGTTTGTAGGGGGGTGATTTTCCACCAATTCTTTTTGCATTAGGAATTGTAGGCGTTAGACACCCATCTGGGAAAAAAAGGAAAGAAAAAATGTTTATGTAAAAGAAAAGTATTGATCATTAAATATTTTATTCATTAACGGGAAGAAACTTTTTTTTTCTTCATCTCATGACTGGCATTTTAACCATAGCTTACCAACACATTTCGGAGGATCTGGTTTAAAGGTTCCATCCTCAGAACAATGAAGTGTTGATTGTCCTATAAGATTAAGTCCTGTGTTACATCTATAGGAGACTGCATCTAAATAATCGTAACTATCCAAAGGCTCATCTTGAAGTTGCCCATTTTCTAAGGCTGGAGGTGCTGAACATTTCACCGCTAAAGAGAAAAACACATCCAGATGAATAGGTATTTATTTCCAGGACAAAAAAATACAAATTGGGAATGGTTTTGTGCTCTTCAATATTATATTTCATTCAAATGGAAGAACTAACATACGTTCACAGAGAGGATCTCGGCCATCCCATCCCTGATCTCGGCATGTTCTTGTTGTTTCCTTACCCGCTAACATGTATCTGAAAGCAATGATTCTCATCTTACTAAATACTCAACTAACACAGCAAATCTAAATTCCACATGGTTTAAAACAGACTTAAAACAGCATATATAAAATGACATTAACTGTTTCACTTACCCTGTGTGACAAACTGGTTTAGCCGTGTCGCCAAATAAATTCCCAGTCATATCATATCTCCCATTAAGGAAATCTGCAAGACTTCCACAGGATTTTCCTGTAATGTATTCAAGATATTGATTCATTTAGAATTGGTGCTCTTCAAATACTGTCGAAAATAATGAAAAATCATCTTTAGTGTTGCTTCATTACATGATACAGGGATTTATTCTTGCCGTCAGTGGCAAAACCACTATGAGTGATTTAAAGACTTCTTGAACTATACCATACATCCTTTCACATATCTAAATTAGACCTTTTAAAATACAATGTTCAAAGGCATTTTAAAGGAATTTACAAATGTACATTACTTAATATTTAATGACAGTACATACTTGTGCAACTGAGTTCCAGACTTGTCCACTGGTTTTGCTCACAGGTAACCGATCTAGATGCTTTTAAGTTAACTGGCTTGTGTCCAATCACGCACTCAAATGTTACAGTGGATCCATCTGAGAAACTTTGAGTCGAGAGATGGTTTGCTGTTAAAACGACATTTCTTGATGCAAAAGAAGGCGGTGTACATTCCGCTGTGGAAATAAACAAAACGTATGCGTTACAGTAATCTGACGCAGTACTATATTGATCATCATAATTATTATTATTAGAACAACTTCTGCTCCATTCTATACTTATATTTGGTAAAAAGAAAAAACATTACTAGGAGGGGATTACCTTTTTAAACAACAGTAAATTAGTATGACGTAGTAAAACGTGCAGTTGAAATTAAATTACAATGCTTGAATGGGATCAGCTAATTAAAGTTTATTAACAGTTTTTACTTTTTTTTTTATGTTGCTCATTCTTTATCAACCCCCACCCCACCCCTTTAAATATATAAATATAAATTGTTTTCAAAACTTGTAAAATTTAGTTTTAGTATTTGAAAGAGCATTTACTCGAGTAAAACGTGCAGTTGAAATTAAATTACAATGCTTGAATGGGATCAGCTAATTAAAGTTTATTAACAGTTTTTACTTTTTTTTCCATGTTGCTCATACTTTATCAAATGACTGGCAAATTGTCGCGAAGTATGCAGAATCACATGCAAATACTGACGCGCTCGAGAGGCAGTATAAACAAAGGCCTCCTGTAGCGAATCGATGCGTTTTTGTAAGAAAAATATCCATATTCAAAACGTAATACTCACTTTAATGTAGCTTGCGCTCACTGTTGTAAACAGAAGCAGTTCCGGGCGGATGACGTATGAGGTTAGCGCTGCGCATGCGCCGCTCAGAAGTGACGCACGCGGAAGTGCAGCGGAGAGATCAAAACAAAACAACGGTCACTAATTAGACGTACAAAACGAGGATTTGTAAAGAAGAATGTCAGAGGATTTCAATATAAGCCAAGAGGAGACTGGTTTTCCTTTGCTAAAGTAATGAAACTTTGCTTCCTTTGATCCTGTAAGCAAACGTTGGTTTTCACGAGACTCACCAGACTGAATTAAGTCTGCCACTCTATCAAACGTTACATAACCAATTAAAACTTCGGCTTTACATTGTTAACTTTAATGCAGATTTTATTAGCTGTCAATCACTCAGTCACTGCTTTCCACTGTCAGGTGACAGGGAGCTAACTACCGCTGGGAATGTAAAGTATGGAACGATATTCCGGACAATTTTCAAATAGAATAGCAAATTGTATTTTCGAACAGCCGGAGCCACAACGGTACGCACAACAGGTCAATATTCACTACAAACCAAACGCTTTTCACCTGTCTCTGCATCTCTCACTGTTTACTCTCACTCACACTTTTAAACATTCACTGTAAAAAGCCTGTGGGACGGTGTTTGCAGGTAACAGTGTTCGTCACTGAATCTACACATTTCGTAATTGTTGTTTTACGATGTGCAGTTTGACATTATCAAGTATATAGCAAAATCCAAACAAAACATGCACGCATACATGACGTGATGAAGTCTAGTAGGTTAGACTAGTGCGCGTGCGCATTTAGAGTGCGTTCTTTCCCTGCATAATTCATTCTATTAAAATGCATCACAAAATTCAAGATATGGGGCCTTTATATCATTTCATATAGTTAATCAATACCACAAGAAGAGTGCCGCATGCACGTCCACATGCAAACGCAGCATCAGTTCACTGAAACAAAACATTTTTGAAAATGACTGCCAGGGTGAAGATTTTCAAAAACTCCGGTTGCAGTGTTATCGTGTAGACAGCGAAACTGGAGTTTTTTGGCTTGTGACGTCAGCGCCTGAGCTGTTATCTCCACCTACTGGAGACTTTTTCAGGCTTCTGATTGGCCAACATGGCTTTATGGTTGAGATTATATCGTCACCTGTTGGTTTGGCATGCTCTTGACAGTGCTTCATAGCATGCATTTGCATTTTCATGTGGACAGAAATTTTTTTTAAAGAAGAAGGAAAAACTGTTTATAAAAATACCAGTGTACTGCTGTGTCCCAATTCATAGGCTACGTCCTTCGAAGTGCACATTTGAAGGCCGATTGCGTCACCGCGGCACGACGAAGGCTGCCGCAATTCGAACGCGACCTCAAATGCGTCTTACGTTTCTCCAGGCAAATGAAGGATACATGAGATGAATCCTTTGCAGCCTACCCTATCCCAGAATTCATAGCGTGCCGGTGACGACGGGACTTTTATTCAAACAAAATAGCAAGTGATAAAACACAATACTTACAAGAAATGTAAGTATTGTGTTTTAATTTGCTCAAATAGCTAGCAAAACAAATGTTAAAAGTCAGGGGTCTTAAAAATGTGAACAGATTAATTTGTTAGGTGGTCTGAGGCTAAATAACTTGTATTTATTAAATTAGAGGGCTGAATTTGATAATTCCTGTACTTGGGACAAAAACTCTGCCATTGTGGCTCGGAGGTAAGGCATTACCCATCTGTAATATTTTCACTAGGACCTCTTGTGTTCACAACAATTACCCCTCACCCATATATAAAGCCCACAACAATAAGACAAGTGGGCCTATAAGGCTACTTAATAAGTAGACAAGTCTTTAACTTGTATTTTTATTTTATTTTTATTATTTTTTTATTTTGTAGCAAGATATGTCCACAAATTTTTTAGGCAAACTTGATGATCCAGAAATGTGATTTTTGAAGTATTTTGTATGCACGTCCTGCGGTCATATTTTCTAACCTTAAGATTGCAGCCCTGTCTTAATAATTTACTTTCCTTTTTCTCTTCTTTTAGGACAGTTTTGGAGAAAATGGTGCTTCTGGGAAACTTAAAAATGAAATGAATTAAGTTGTTTATTACTTTTGTAATTTAAGTTATTTGTAAATGAAGCAAAGTAATTTATGTGTATTGTTTTAGTTGCAACTTGTAAATAAAAGATGAGAAGTAGTTCTGAAAATTGTTAATTTTTGCAAAGCAAGTTATAATTTGTAAATGACAGAAATTATTCTATAATTTTTTTTTGCCTCTGAATAACATTTGCAAATGAAAATAAATTGTTCTATACTAAAAGTAATTTTTACAACAAATTACAAAACTTCAATTCAACATCAGAAAAACAACATCAAAATTTAACAATGCATAAAAATGCATTTTTTTTCTTTTTCCAATGTTTTTTATGTACGCTTTCATTCAGCTGAGCAGTGAGACCCTGGTGGAGCTGCTGGACCAGGACGGGCTGCAATAGAAAGCCTGGTGTGGCATCATCTGGGATAGTCTCCCGAGTGTTTGAGTGCATATTTCCACTGTCCAGCCGTGAGGTTTGGAGATGAAACGAATAAAGTTTATTGCTAAGTTGCTACAACTGCGAACCATATCAAGGCTGCTTCCGAGGCACTCGGACAGGTCTAGCCTACAGAGGACTCTTCTTGTTGCCTAGCAACTTTGTCAGCTGCAGTAGACGAGCGGCAGTAACGTTTGTAAGTTAACTTTTTTATATTCAGCTGCATAAAACTAAACAGGGTTGAAAACCTGTTTAAATATGTTCACCATGGTCCATTTATGTACATAATAATAGAATAAACAACAAAATCACATTTTGTTAAGATACAAGTCGACATTTAATCGCTGTATTTTTTGATATTTTTTCACGTCATTACAATATTAAAGTAAGTCTTACATTTAAAGTGTAATTCGGTCATTAAAAGTCAAGAGCTAACAATTCAGGCTCCAGTTATTTTCGTTTTCATTAATAACATATATGGCAGCTCTCTTCTCGCACCGTTGCCACGCGACAGGCGCATTTAAAGGTGTAATAGGTGATTGTCTTCAGAAACATTTTTTGTTATGCTGGTTGAAAGTCTCTTCACATTCCGATAGCAATCATAAGTTAAGTGGTCTAAATGTATTCATCTGTATTTATATATTTTGTGGAAGGCGTAGGACCAAGAAATGTTCGTCCGAGCTTTCCTACCTGCCTGTCAACTTATGTATCTGCATACCTCTGCGCACCCTGTTCGCGCAGACAGGACACGTCATCAGCGCGTTCACGCACGCTGTGCAGACAGAGCGAGGATGGCAGGCAAACATCAACAAGCCGATCTTCCTTCCTGATATTGTAGTATTTTTAAAGTTTTCTCACCAGTGAATGACGCATGATGTAGCCCAGCGATTAATCCAGTCCTCGCGCTCTGCATATTTTGAATGTCTCGCTTAGTTAACACACCCATTCAAATAACCAGCTAGTTAGAAGTGAGCTACGTGCATGAACTGTGTTCCGATCGATATGATCCCTACACAGTGTTCATTGCTCCCTCCTCACTGAGCGGGGGAAATACGTTGAAGTTTACTTCACTTCGGAACATGGGCTGGAATTGGGAACCGCTGATGTAGCCTATTGTAGTAATGTTGTCTCTGGTACTCTGGTCTGTGAGTGAGCGTATATGCATTCAGGGGGCGTGGCTTTGGACGGCGATTGCAGGGAGGGTGGGACATTCGCTTTCAGTGCAATCAGGCTAAAGTTAGCATTTTCCAAGATCTCCTATTGCGCCTTTAATCGGGAACACCTGCTGGCGCACTCAGGAAATTCTGCGAAGGCTAGACTCGGAGCGTCCTTCGAAGGCCGTGTCGGCCCATGGCCTTATAATGCCTCTCGAGTGTGTCAGTATTTGCATTCGATTTACATACTTCGCAACAATTGGCCAGTCATTTGAGTTGACTGGAAATTTGACTTCAGGAAAGGTTGGAAGGGAAGGTGTTCCCATAACGGAGAAATGTCTCTGTGATGTCTGGTTCCCGCTCTCACGGAACTTAAGTTACGATAATAACCGGAGACGTTATGTGTCATGAATATTTTTGTATGGTATTGCCAGAAGACAGAGACTGTAAATGTTAAATCCGTATATCTGATTAAGGTTAATTTTCTACACTAGCATTCAGATTATCTTAAAGCTAACACACACACACACCAAAAGCCACAACGCTTTAAGTGTCGTAGTAATCGTAGTTAAAATTCATTAAAGATAGATAGATAGATACTCACCTCGGACATGTTCACAGATCATAAGATAAGCAAGGAGAGCAACACTGGGACACAGCACCTTACAGCCCATCTTGTTCATGTCGGTGAATGTCAGCTCCAAACAAGGCCAATGTTATTTGTTTGTTTTTTCGCAACTAATAAATATAAAGATAGCTTAGCGTAAGGAAATGCGCTTTTAAAAAAAGTGTACTTTAATAATTAAAAGTCAACATTCAGTACAACAACAACAAAACAAACGAGAGGTTCACATGAGAAAAACCTGATAGCAGATAGCATAACAATCAAGACGGGGTTTAAATTAACATGCCACATTATTAGACAACTTACACATGATCTGAACGAATGCTAAATAATAGGCTTAGTTAATCAACCAAGCTTCATTTAATTTTCTTATAAGGCTATTCGTTACGCCAAAATAATGTTAAAGTACGCAGCGCGTATGAAGGGCGTAATGGCCATTGGTCACTGGCTTCATCTGTTAATTTAACAGTCGATAACAGAAACCCTAATCTAACTCGACACACGTAAAATACCATTGTGAAATAATTTTACATAAAATAATGTAGTCATATCTTTTATTTTTTTTGTGGATAATTTATTTTAAAAATGTCGAGGACTTTGTGGTAGATAGGCTAATCTATACACAGAGAAGCGAAAATGAAATCCTTGTTTTAAGCAACCTTACCCTCGGGTGTTTTTAAAAGATTTCTCGGTGTTCACTGTTCAGTGCTGAATTCAGACTGAGGCACATAACGGTAGAGAGAGAGAGCAAGCGCAAATCCTGGCAGCGGCAGGTCGCAGCGCCACTTCCGGTGGCATCCCCAGCTGCCACTAGTCGTTTCTGGCATCTGCCAGAGTTCGTGACAGGTGCAACGGTCTTTCTCGCCATTTCTGCTGTTTGCTCGGTAAAACTACACTGTTCTCAGTGGCGTGCAGTGATGTTTTTTTTTAATGATGATGCAAAGTTCCCACAATTGTATTATTATTATTATTATTATTATACAGTACATTTTTATGTATCAGTTGCCAGTTCTTGCCAGGAGTCAAAGGCAGCTGCCACGGTCTTTCTCGCCGTTTCTGCTGTTTGTTCGGTAAAACTACACTGTGCATACTATATACAGGAGCGTAGCCATCATTTCAGAAGTGAGGGGGACAGAAATGTTTTATACACACACACACACACACACACATATATATATAT
>NW_015506132.1:349712-350811 GCF_001515645.1 Sinocyclocheilus grahami
AAAAAAGTTTCCATCTCTCTAGAGGGCTGGGTGAAAAAAACATGGCACATAGCATTGTATTGATGATGTTCTCTGTCCGCATGGTATAAAACTATTTTTCCATTTTCTTCTTTGCATATTACCCAAGACAGAAGGCATAATACAGCGACTGGAACGAATCATATCTGTGCCTGGAACTGCAGCAGAGAAGCAGATTTTTCTAACGGAAGTGATTTTGCCTGAGGTGAGCTATAGAGATGTGTACTAAATTAACAATTAGAATAGGAATTTCATTTAAAGCAAAGAAATTGATAAGCAAGTGATGGCTTTGAGGCCTCTATTTTTTCCCCCCAGTGTTGCAGAGATCAGACCAGGTGAGGACACAGAAAGCACCGACGAGGTAAGACATTTTTAACAACAGCCCACTTTTAACAACAGCCTCCCACCCCCAAAAAATTAACCTCACTTGATTTATTCAGCGGCAACACCTAAATGGGGGAAGCCTATAACCCATTCACAAACATCAAAAATTAATTAATCTTAAATAATGATCCTTGAGACTTTGCTTTTTAGGTTTTTGCTGATTATTTTACATGCATTTTACATAATTTTCATGTGTCATCAAAAAGAATAAAAATGGAGAATAATATAAACATGGTACATGAATGAAATAACATTTTTGTAATATAAAATATCTGGCAAATATCTGTGGGATTCCTGATAAATGATACATGACAGTTAAATGAATTAATTCTGAAGGAACTGGATTTGATTAAGATCCATTAAGGTCTTAAATGACACAAGAACTGATAGACAGCATTCATTA
This sequence comes from Sinocyclocheilus grahami, assembly GCF_001515645.1. Lineage (NCBI taxonomy): Eukaryota > Metazoa > Chordata > Actinopteri > Cypriniformes > Cyprinidae > Sinocyclocheilus > Sinocyclocheilus grahami. The sequence continues at coordinate 350,518 of NW_015506132.1, forward strand.
TAACAAAAGATCATATATTTCTTAAAAATGTTGTAACAGCTTTGTGTACTCTTCACGTTTGAAGCATTAACATCAGTATACATGAAATAATTTGACCATATTTGTTATTTACTGCAGGAAATCCTTCTTCTGAGAGACGCCAGGACTGCAGCTGACTGGTGTAGCAGGAGAAAATGGGATGGAAAAATACAATTTCCCATTGTCCTTTCAAGAGAAAAGGAGCAACAAATTGCATCCCAATGCAAATTGCAGAGCTGGATGGGTGAATATGACGAAAGTTCTCCAGCCGAACTG
>NW_015506132.1:351357-372858 GCF_001515645.1 Sinocyclocheilus grahami
GTTAAATGAATTAATTCTGAAGGAACTGGATTTGATTAAGATCCATTAAGGTCTTAAATGACACAAGAACTGATAGACAGCATTCATTATAACAAAAGATCATATATTTCTTAAAAATGTTGTAACAGCTTTATGTACTCTACACATTTGAAGCATTAACATCAGTATACATGAAATAATTTGACCATATTTGTTATTTACTGCAGGAAATCCTTCTTCTGAGAGACGCCAGGACTGCAGCTGACTGGTGTAGCAGGAGAAAATGGGATGGAAAAATACAATTTCCCATTGTCCTTTCAAGAGAAAAGGAGCAACAAATTGCATCCCAATGCAAATTGCAGAGCTGGATGGGTGAATATGACGAAAGTTCTCCAGCCGAACTGATCACTTTTGTATTTGGGAAACAAAAAGATTATGAGGTGCTCTGCACAGGAATGGTTGATACAGCAAAGTACAAAATCTTCGCCAGATTTGAGGAAGAATAAGCCATCCTTCAGAATCATAAATAAAAAAATCAATCAATGATAAAAATACATTAAAAAATATATTTTTTAATATTGATATTGTATCAATATATATATATATATATATATATATATGGTCACACTTTAGTTTTGGTTAATAAAAATATAAAAATGAAAATAATCTTATCTCACAACTCTCGTAATTACGGCTTTTAGCGAGCATGAGGGAGGTGAATGGTGCTTCTCAAACGGAAGGCTGCATCCTAAAATTCAGATGATCTCCGTACCGACTTGTTTTCTTTCAGTTTATTTTCGTTAATTTAAATGTGTGCAGCCTTCGTAGGATGCAGCCTTCCGTTTGAGAAGCACCCACCCATAGATAAGCTTTGTTGAACTGAAAAGGGCTCTGAATGAGGAGTCGATTCCCTTTGATGGATTCGATTCCAAACTTTGGAATCGACTCTCGATTCCCAACGCCTCGGAATTGAGGAATCGATTCTTTTTGGAATCGATTCCCAGCCCTACCTTTGCTGCAGGAAGGAGTAACCCTGCGTTCACAGCGCCGCCGTCGACAGCATACAGGTACATCTAAAAAAATTAGAATATCATGAAAAAGGTCAATATTTTTTGTCACTCATTTCAGAAAGTGAAGCCCATATATTATATAGATTCATTACACATGGAGTGAAATATTTCAAGCCTTTAATTCTTGAAATTTTTATGATTATGGCTTACAGATAATGAAAACCCAAAATTCAGTGTCTCAGAAAATTAGAATATTACATAAGATCACTAAAAAAAGGATATTTTAAACAGAAATGTCAGGCTTCTGAAAAGTATGTTCATTTCTATCCACTCAATACTTGGTTGGGCCTCCTTTTGCCAATAGTATCCAGCTGCAGGAGAAGGGTCTAGCTGCAGCCTGGCACTTGCACTCTCAGACACTTGCACTCTCAGACTTGCACTCTCAGACACTTGCACTCTCAGACACTTGCACTCTCAGACTTGCACTCTCAGACACTTGCGCACTCAGACACTTGCACTCTCAGACACTCGTGCTTCCGCTAGCGAGGTCACATGCAGTCTTTTATTTTTTATTTTGTTCTATTTTTTATTACTTTTTGTTTGAATCTCTCAACATTTTACAACAGTAGCCAGGTGGTGAAGACAAGAAAAAAGAAACTAAATTACAAAGTCACTTGCAATCGCCACTTGCACTCTCCGCTACCTGCGACGTCACTTGCAATCGACACAAATCGTGCGTGTTGCCAATGGAGACAAGAAGCTGTGGTGATTAAACGATTAAAACTAATTTAGTATTATAACATACAGGGTCCTGCAAGAAAAAGACAAGACCTGCAAATCCGTTGCAGACCCGCAGCCACAGAACCGGAAGTGAGGGGCGGAGTTTACATTTTTTAAATCGAGTAGCGTTGCCTTACGGTTTTAAGGGGTCATTTGCTTTTATTACACACGATACGTCATACTTTATGCATGTATGCATTTTATAATGACATATTAAGCATTTTATAAACATTATATAAATCTTGTGTAATTTAGTTGTAGACCTATACAGTTATTCGTTTCATTGTATTATGCGAGTAATTTCCTGTTTGTGATATTAAAAATAATGTTTGAAACTTCTGGGCATTTTATAGGAAATATACTTTAATCACAAGATTCAAAATAAATGTTTACTCCAAAGTCAAGAACACGTGCATCATAAATTTTTCTATATGAAAACGAAAACATTTCAATAAAACACACACACACAAACAGCAGCATTATTTTAAAAGTAACAATCAAAATGTACACAATAATTAAATTGAAGTTTATAAAATGAACAATTCACCCTTGGGCACATTTTGTTATGACAATCCTACAAAAATAACTCCCCTGAACACAAGATGAAATATGAAGGGCACTCTGGAAACTTCTGTTCCAGGAGATTATTGAGGGCCTTCTCCTTGTCCTCTTCCTCCATTATAAGGAAAAGAGGCTCTTCCACTGCCCCCCTGAGCACATGTCTATTTAATGGAGCCATTTCACAACTTCTGTGAGATTACTGGATCACAGACAGACAGACAGACAGACAGGCTTGAGACATACCTCACAAGCGTAGCCTGTTATCCAATTGGAAGGTCCTTTTGTAGGGTGTCTGCACTGTAATATACATGTATCTTGGTTTGCAGCTCAGGTAATGTGTCAACTCTCTGAATCCTTATATGTCTCTACAAGAGATGAAGCCACACACAATTATCTCAATGATGACAAATGGGATTAAAATAACCAAACTACAAGGTAATATTAACACACAAACAATGCATATAACAGAGGGAATTAAAGCAAACTATTTGTTTTTTATGAATAATAAACGTCTTCAAATCTTCACCACAAGGCCCATTTACAGCATGCATCCGAAAATTAATCGAAACATCCACAGAAAAAAAGTAATATGCTATAAAGTATGACAACAAATTAAAGTTTCAATATAAGATAATAAAGCCAAGCACACATTAAGTACTTAGCAGATAAATGCATAACGTAATATATATATATGATAATTATTAAACATATGATAGCAAAAACATTACAGACTACTCACCGTGCTCTCTCGGTGTCAATAACTCCGCCCCTCACGGACGGTTCTGTGGCTGCGGTTCTCAAACTGCTGATGCTGCGGGTCTGCAGCTGGATATATCTCGCAATATTAGCCGTGCACGGATCCACACTTCAAAAATCGACCTCAAATAGTAGACCATCCGGGGACTTTTGGCATACTCTTTTCAACATACTATGCTTTGGGAAACACTCATTCTAATCTCACATACTATTTAGGATGAATAGTATGAACATTGAGACGCAGGGATAGCCTATGAAATGGAACGCAGCTGTAACGTTTCCTATGGTGAACGTCTTATTCTTGAATATTAATTAGCTAATGGCGACGTTGTTTAGTAGTTCTCCGGTGGCGAAGGCTTGCTCATGAATATTAATCGACAACCCGTTACCGTCGTTGGATTCGTAATGGTTTCTTTTTTTTCGCATTTAAACACCCACACGGAGCATACAGAACAACATGGCTGCAGTAGGCAGCTTAGTAAACAGTTTGGCTTGTCTTTGGAGACAGCCATGTACCCGTACTTATTTACCGCATTTGTTATTTTGTATTTCGTTTATAGGATCGGTTTTGAAAACGACGGGCCTTGTGCCGGAGAGCTACTTCAGTAACAGCAGAAATATTTTAAATCTGTAAGTAACAGTTACGTACAAGTCTACTGTATATGGTAGCAACCTTACCTAGATAAAACTCAGTTAAACACTGTAAAACTAAATTAATTTAGTGGAAATTTGTTCGTGTTTAGAAAACAATAATTATAGCAATATAAAAGTAATAGACTTTAAGCAGTTTTAAAAAGCAATGCTTGTCATTGACAACTTACTATGACATTGATTTTTGGCTCCAAAGTCATTTGATCATTTTCACTTCATTTTTTCTACTTTCAGATATTTTGTGAAAGTTTCATGGGCATGGACCATTGCTTTACTTCTGCCTTTCATTCGTTACTCCAACATTTACAACAGAAACCACACATTTGTGTTGAGGCGGCTGACTTCACTACTGGTGGCAACATCCATTTGGTACACCTGCACTGAGACTTTTTCCTACATTGAAGACATTACTGGTTCATGCTTTGAGTCAGACACTATGCAAGTCATCCACGGTGACATTACCACAAAGGCGGCGTGCAAGAAGGCCGGATTCATCTGGGATGGTTTTGACATATCAGGACACTCCTTCATCTTGGCTTACTCTAGTCTTGTGATTGTGGAGGAAATGGTGCCCATGTTAAACATACCGCGAAGTGACAGAAATGTTCTTCTTGATTACATTTATATAGCACTCAATGCTATTGTGGCCATCTGGATATGGATGTTCGGATGCACTTCTGTGTATTTCCATGATATTATTGACAAGACTATAGGGACGTTGTGTGGGATATTGGGATGGTACGTGACTTATGGTGTTTGGTACCCGATGTCCTTTTCTCCAGGTCTCCCTCCACAGCAGAAACAACATGCTTAGTGTGGGAAATAAATGCTACATGTGCACTACAGGAAGCTTGACATATCTGTACTGTTTATGTTTTGTGAGATCCATAACAGGTTAGTCTTCCAGGTGAGGCGGTAGGCAGCTGGTGTTCCTAAAATGTCGACCTGTAATCTGAGAGGTCACATCTGAACCTTATTGTTGCATTCAAATGTTTTGTGGCTTCATAAAGAGCTGGAATAGGAAACCTGACAATAAATCTATCTTATATGGCAGTCTGCTGCTGCTTTCTGTAATCAACCTGCAACCTTCAGCTGAGCTGCCTTTTAACAGTAAATATATAAAGTTTTTCTCCCGTGACACTAATATTTTGAATATTTATAATTGTAAATGTAATTTATAAACAAAAATGAAAAAAAGAATTATAGTGCAATGCATTCGTGTAAGTTTTATATTTGCAGTGTGTTTTAATAGGGCTATTTTATGTGTTCTGTCTAAAGGCCAACCTGTTGTTCATTCATATGTGCCATTGTTAGATTAGTTGTTTGCAGTTGTTGTCATTTCTCATGTCACTGATCAGTTTAGCGCAGGAAACGGACACCACCTGTTCTTAGAAACTCAAAAGGATCTAAAACATACTGTTTGTAATATTATTACAAGACTGTCTGGGGACTGGATTGATGTTTGAGTGAACATTTGGCTGCGGTTATAAGTATTTCTTACAGGTTTGAGGAACAATGCAAATTAGATGTAAATTAATTCTAAAATACAAACGATGGGACATGCTGGTTATGAAGGGCACATCCATTAGTCATTTCATGTGTGTCAATTAAACATGATTTTGAACAATTATCATTGAAATTATGCTTGTTGTCATCAGTATTCTAAAGAAAGCAAGCTGCAACATGTTATTATGTTGAGTTATTGTACTGTATCCGTTTTACCTGATGTGATGACAGAGTTCTTGCTAGTATAACACATCACTGAGATGTTTTTATTTAATTAATTATGGTGTTTAAAAAAATAAATAGCTTTGAATTGAGGACCTCTAGTAGATGTTTTGATTTAGTTGTCTCAAGGTTAGACTCTGTAAACCAAATTAAAAGGAATAGTTCACCCAAAAATTACAATTTACTCACTTGCAGGTCACCCAGATGTAGATGAGTTTGTTTCTTCATTGTAACAGATTTGAGGAAATGTAGCATCACATCACTTGCTCACCAACTGAATCTCTGCAGTGAATGTGTGCTGTCAGAATAAGAGTCCAAACAGCTGATAAAAGCATCACAATAATCCATAAGTAATCCACACAACTGTGTGTTTGTTATAGTCCACTGCTTGTAATAAACAAAATCATCCATATGACAATTTCAACTTCACCATTGTTTCCAGATTGAGTCATCTATACATAATATTGCTTTCTCAATAAAAATGTCACCTCATCTGAATAAGGACAGAAATATTCTCAGATCAAGCACTGTTTACAAGTGAGAACAGTCCAAATCAGTTGCAAAAAATGTGTTCAAATATGGATTTTAATGTAAGAGGATAACAGGTGATGGCGGAAGCGTTATTATTGATTATGGGCTTGTACTTTGGCCAGCAGTGATGACTTGATGGATTTGTTTCTTAAAAACTTCACTTCATATAATGTTAATTGGTGGACTGGAGTCGTGTGGATTAATTGTGGATTATTGTGATGTTTTTATCAGCTGTGTGACTCTCATTCTGACCCATTCACTGTAGAGGATCCATTGGTGAGAAAGTGATGCATGCTATACTTCTCCAAATCTGTTCAGATGAAGAAACAAACTCATCTACATTTTGGGTAAATTTTCAGCAAACTTTAATTTTTGGGTGAACTATTCTTTTAAATATCTCATCAAATATGCTCTACTGTCTTTCATTGCTCTTACACTTTAGCACGTTTTTGTGCTGTGGAAAAATTCCGGATCTCTCTGGACAAATGTTGCAGTAGTGATACGCAGTTTAATGTGTGTCACGGGGGAAAGGCTGCTCCCCTCTTGTGCAGCTTGATTGGTACAGTCCAAGCCTCAGTCAATGGTGTTTTAAAACCTCGATGTTGCTAGAATGTGCCTTTTAGACTGAGGGAGGGGGTTTGTGCTCACAGAGCTGTGGTTTATTACAGCAGTACAGCATCATCACCATCTGTGTGCAGCATCCCAGACAGGTGCGAAGAGTATAGACTAAAGCTCTAAGATAGACGCAACGACTTAAGTAAGCTAAATTAGATTCAAAACTGAGACCATGACCCAGGGAAAGGTAAGCATTTTTATTCTTTACTGTTATGAGATTTTATCATTTGTCTTTAATTGCTGGTTATTAACCAAATGCAATGAGTTTTTTCTTGTCTGTGAATTCAGTGGTCTGAATAGCTGTAATTTCTTTTACGTGCTAGTCTGTCAGCACTGTTCTGGTTTCATCTGTCCTCCATGATGATTAATAATGATCCCGTGACACTAAAATAAGCTTTGTCATGTCTTGGATTTGTTCCTTATGTTTTTGGACTGACTCTAAAATGGAAAATTCTGTAGATTTACATTATCTTCTGTACCATTTATAGACAATCTGAAATTACTACAAAATGATACCATATCCTTAGTAGCAAATAAATCCAGCACAATATATACAAATTGAACATGATTTATTTTTACCTCATTTAAACATTCTTAGAAGGGCATTCGATGGCTTTTGTTTGCCTTAAACAGGTTAAGACAAAAAGATTATATGACATAATTTAATTTAACAATGTGCAAAGCACCATTAAAAAGTGCTTGTACTGTTTTTGCTTTAATCAGCAACAGACAGAATTTAAAAAAAAAAAAAGTTAACAAAGTTAAACTTCACAAATGTGAAACAGGCAAGATTCAAAACATTTTCAAATACATGGCAAAAAAAAAACTACTACTACTAATAAAATGAATACAAGGCAGGGCTGTCATTAATAACAATTGCTATAGACTTAAAGTCAATTAGTCGAGTGAAATGTTCCAGTGTTGATGCCATTTTCCTATAAGAGAACACAATATTCTTTAAAGGGACAGTTCACCAAAAAACTGCAGACGTTCTCATGATACAGCTCATCCCGGTAGCACTACACTGTTTACAAGCAGAGGAAAAGGGGCAGCGTATGCAAGCCTCATTATATTTAGGTCTTGTTTTTGTTTTTTTAATGGTGCTTTTTTAAAAATGGTGTCAACACAACACGCAAGCATTGTGATGCTCTCAAGATCACTTGTAGGAGATCTATGCTGAAGAAGATATTTTGTGATAAAAATACTTTTTTTGCACAAAAAGGACTTATGTTGCTTCTTAAAATGTATGTTAAGCCACTGGATTCACATACTTTAATGATGTCTTTATACCTTTCTGAACCTTGAAAGTGGTAGTTGCATAGGCTGTCAATGGGGGGACAGAAAGCACTCAGATTTCATTAAAATGATCTTCATCAGTGTTCCAAAATTGAACGAACGTCTTGCACATTTGGAACGAGAATTTTGATATAACTACCCTTTAAGGTAGGTTACTAACCTCTAATTCATGCTAAATTATCTTAGTGTTAAACTTCAATTGGCATGTTAACAAGGTTTGTTCTCAGCTTCTATAATTAAATGGATCAGGATATACAGGAGGAAAGAGTCTTTTAAGGTGGCTTATAATGTAATTTATCAGCAGCAAACTCTCCTATTACAGTGAACCAGTCATTGATAAGTAATGACCAGATCAATTACTCACTCTCTCCATTCTCAGTTACGTTAAACACACTTTTGGATGGCATTATGTACAACGATTCACTAATCCATGCACAGTGTAGCCATACAGTATATGATAAAAAATATTGTTCTGACATGAATAATGTAATACACTGAATAACAGGTTCTGTAACAATAAAGGTTCCTTTTAAGGATCATTCTATAATGAGTGCACATATATACAGAATAACAAATAAAGTTTAATATGTTTACAGGTTTCAGTAACAAGCAAGTCAAACAATGACTCGGATGTCCAGCCGATGGCTTCAGTTCCTCCAAGTTATGAGGAAGCAACTGCTGGTATATACTTTTTTTCCTTGGTGAATTTCCTTTTTAAACTGATCTGCACTTTAAAATGATTGTTAATTTAGATAGTCCACCTAAAAATAAAAATTCTGTAATCATTTATTCCCCTTCATGTTATTCCAAAACTTTATAACAAAAAATATGATATTTTGAAGAATATTGGTAACTAGCCCTGATAGCACACTTACATCACGGAGACGTCTATTTGACATCTTTACATCTGCAAGACATATTTTTTAGAGTGTTTGCTCATCTGCAATATGTCTATAGGACGTTTCCTATCAGAATGTCTTTAAGATATTTATAATTTAGAATGTATGTAAAACTGACATCTTAAAGATGTCTATAAGATGTTTGTACACAGCAGATGCTTTCCAGATGAAGTGATCTTTAACAAACATCTTGCAGACTTACGTGTCGTGTGCTATCTGGGAAACAATTTTGGGTCCCATTGAGTATGAAATACTATGGAAGTCAATGGGACCTGAAACTGTTTGATTACCAACGTTCTTCAAAATATCTTCTTTTATGTTTCACAGTGACAGAACAAATATGCATACAGGTTTTGAAGGATACGGAGCACCGCACATAACATGCAGGGGAAAAAAGTAAATGGTGCACATGATTTATAATTTGTTCCCTAGGTTTAAGTAAATTTAAAAACATTCTGGTGGACTATCCATTTAACTCAGCGAATGCCAATGTATTTTGGTCACTATTCATTAATATACGTAAAACACTAATGGCATTCATCACCCATTGAGAAACAACTTGAGAAACAAATTGTTTCATATTTCCTTTTGGTATTGAAAGGTGGAAGCCCTTGTTATAGTGGGGCCTATCCTGGAGATGGTGAGATGCTCACAGAATTCAGCTGGGATGACCAAAACATCAGGAGGATATTCATCCGCAAGGTATTGTTGCCTTCTGTTGCGGTTCTAAACAGCTGTGGAAAATATGGAGTGAATTAATGTAATATTATTTCCTGTAGGTGTACACCATCCTTATGATCCAGTTATCTGTCACAATTGCCTTTGTGGCTCTTTTCGTTTTCTGGTGAGTGTGTGAGCTGAACAAACTTTCATAATGCATTATTCCTTTTTTTAAGCTTGTTTAACAATGTCTTGTTTAACTTTTAGTGAACCCGTGAAATATTACATACAGACCAACCCTGGCTGGTACTGGGCATCATAGTGAGTACAACTCATTACTTTGGGTTTACATTGTAAATGCAAATCTTAAAATTCAGTTTGAAATTTTAAGACAGCTTATAATACAGTAATTCAGTAGTAGTGCAAGTTTTTCCTTACTGTGTTGCTATGCTGTGAATGTATAATGGCTTAATTGTCTTTTTCTCCCAACAGTGTAGTGTTTTTTGTCACATATCTGACTCTATCCTGCTGCCGTGGACCCCGGTGAGTGCATTTGTAGAGATACAGATGTATATCAGATGTATATATAATATAGCTAATATACAATATAACCATAATTTTATAATCTAAAATAATGTTTATATAATTTTTTTAGCAATTAACTTTAATTACATGGACACATTATATAATATGCATTCATCTTTTATATTTACAGGAGGCAATTTCCATGGAATCTGATTCTGCTCATGATCTTTGTGAGTATTAAAACAACTAAAACAACCTTAATTACAAGTCTTTGGTCATTAAACTAGCTATTATTTGACAAATACTAATATTGATCATGAACAAGCCTGTTTTCACATATAAAAGAAAGTCTTCCTCTATTTAAGCATGTGATCTCTCTTCTTCTGTTCCAGACTCTGTCTCTTTCTTACATGACAGGAATGTTGTCCAGGTACAGTCTCACAATATATGTGTATCATATCTTTTTTTTACATACATGTTAAATATGTTCTGCATAATTTCATATTCATATTTTCACTTAGTCAAACTTGCACAGTATATTGTGTTATGTCACAAAATGATTTATAGTGAAATCATTTTGCATGTAACAAGATGTCTTTTATAGACCTATTTCTTATTTAAATATCCCACCTCTGGCTTCATCTCTCTAGCTACTACAATACTAAATCTGTCATCATATGCCTGGGTATTACTGCCTTGGTGTGTCTTGCTATTACTATCTTCAGCTTCCAAACCAAGGTTAGTATTATTAAAAGCAACACATATTTTCATTTGTCTTGAATGCAATCATTTTCAACTGTAATCTGGAGTATGTTTATTCAGATCAAATGTTTGTGATTTTACAGATTGATATTACTTCATGCCAAGGTGTGCTGCTAGTCTTCTGCACAGTATTGTTTATTTGTGGACTTGTCCTGGCATTCACCCTGCCCTTTGGATATGTAAGTACCAATGTCAGCAGTTGATTAGTAGATTTATTATTTCTCAGCAGGGTGCTGGACTTTAATATTCACAGAAACGAGAATGTGCTTTCACCAAATTTTTTCTCTCTTCTCTTTACAGGTTCCATGGTTGCATGCTGTGTACGCTGTATTGGGAGCAATACTGTTTTGCATGGTAAATAATTATAAGTATTTTTAACTCAAAGTCATTTTAGATCAGATTTTAGTTCAGCTTAATCCTGTAAAGCCTAACATATGAAATAATAGTCATTATCTTATGTGTTTGTAATTATTGTCATCTTATTGTTTGCATCTCTCTTTTGTCTTATAGTTCCTGGCATTTGACACACAGATGCTGATGGGGAAAAAGCAATACACCATAAGTCCTGAGGAATACATCTTTGCCACTCTCAGCATATACCTGGACATTGTTTACATCTTCTCTTTCATTCTCCAGTTGTTTGGAACTCCTGAACGGGAGTGAATATGCTGTTAACCTGAAGCTCTAACGGCTCTCCTGAGTGTCTTTTGTTTCTCTGATCTGAGTGATCCTGTCTTTCCAGCATGATTTGGATCTTCAGGGCACGTTGTTGTGTTTAAGCCCCTCACCTCAGCTTTACGATGTGCCATGCATTTATCCTGTAGCATGAAGGAGGTCTTGCATATACATTGCATACGTACACTGGTAAAACTTCAACAACATTCAGCAGTTTTACAAATGGTGTCATAGAAAACAAAACAGAAAATATTAAATGCACTGGTGCCGTGAAACCTATATGAGGTCATTAGCAGTGAAAGTGCATGAAATAGAGCAGAAACAGCATCACACTGAGGTGAAACTGTTTAGTAGGATTTATCCATCAGTGTCCACCGCATTCATCTTTGTGTCTGACCCTGCAAAAGTTTCATATGTGATATCACAGCATGAGGGCATTTTAACAAATCATTCTGAAAAACTAGATATTGTGGTTTTAGGTGTGCACATACAGTATGAATCAAAGCAACATTTACATTTCTGTACAAATTTGATTTAAATAATCAGTGTTTCCATTTGAACTTACCATAATATTTCATATGCTAGGAATTTTCTATTTGGTGATTTTCACTGCCATTGTAAAGTCATTGACTTGATTGAGATATGCTTTTTGAGCATTAATTATATTGCTTAGGCCTTTATGTATTATTAAATCAGATTTTTTTTTTCATTCCATAGAGTTTTAATGTATTATCAGCACAGATCTATTTTTGAAGACAATGAGTTGTAAATGATTTTGGATGTGTACATAGCTTTACAGTGTTCACTAAAAGAGGACAAAATCACTGCAGCTGGATTTAAACAGTATGCAGTACATATTAGATATTTTTTTCCTGTTTGTAGCCTTTACAGTAGAGACAGTGTAAAAAACACAATTTATTAAAATGTATTGAATATGAAATTATTATATGACAATGTATGTTCTAATTGCAAATTAAAAAGATGCATTTCCTCAGTCAGAGTAAATAAATGTCGTGTCTTGAATTTCTCTGAAAATACCAATATAATTCCAGTTCCTTCCTATATTTTTGTGTGCAGGTGTTATCATGGTAACATTATAGATTATCAACACAATTATCTCCCTTTTTAATAAAACAAGCTTACATCTCATATGTGGGTGGCCTTAAATTTTAATTTAGGCCTACATCAAAGAGAAAACCTTTAAACATGTATTGTGTTTAAAACTTTTTCTGAGATCTCTTAATAAATTAGTAGAGATGCAAAAAAAAAAATAGAAAGACTTGGTTGAATGAATGATTCAATGACTCGCTTTTAAAACACAAACATTCATTTATCGCCACCTACTGGCATAACGATGTTACCTGCAGAAAGAGTCAATTAAACAATCAATAAACAATTCAAAAGATTCAAGTCACTGACATTAATCAATCCCCTCTACTACAACAGAGTATTTAAAGTTAAAGCTTAAGCACTTCTTCTTCTAATAACGTTTTATGGCGGATGGCAAACCAACTTCTGGTGCATTTACCGCCACCAACTGGACTGGAGTGTGGAGCACTAATATGCAACTAATATATACATATTTATATTTATCTATATTTTATATAAAAAAATAAAATACGCTTAAGCACTTCTTATTCTTCTTCTTCTTCTTGTAGCGTTTATTGGCGGTGGGCAAGCCAAGTTTTGGTGCATTACCGCCACCAACTGAACTGGAGTGTGGAGTGACAATGAGAAGGCTTTATAAAAATAAATAAATAAATAAAAATAAATAAATAAAAATACATACAATTATTCCTTATATTCTCATAAAGATTCCCGTGTCTATTAGATAACTTATTCACTTTGCACTTGATCCCACCATTCCTCTTTCAAAACACTGCGCACTGATGACGCGCTTCCGCTCCGCTCATCCAATGGGAAAGCGCGGTTTTAACATGTGGGCTTCGGCCATGTTCTGCTTTTAAATAAGGAAGAAGCGGGAGGCGTTAATGCAACTTTGTGTACTCAATATCTCATTCACAGAATCGCTTACGGCTTCTGAGAAATCCGAGTCAGTTAGGAAAAAATATTCACAACAGATACTAACACACACGGCCAGCTATTTGGAGCTCGCTTAACCTCAGAGGTAATTATTGCTGGGCTGGTATCTCGCGTGTTAGCAGCTGGTTAGCTGGTTGAGCTAAAGATCAGCGGTGAGGATTTAGCTGAACTGGTTTAGTCGTGTTTAAGTGAAGGATTCAGCTACTTTTATCGAACAAAGCTGGTTAGCAGTGGCATGCGGATGAAGGGCAGAGGGAGCCCGCGTTTGGGACTGCGCTGACAGCCCTAACGACTTAACCTGCTATAATCGAGGCTTTCAGTCTTTCATCATGTTTAATAAGATATATGGATGGATCGGAACCGGACTCGCCAGTCTGCGAAACGGAGCTCCAGCTGGTGGGGTTCACACGGGTACCGTGAGAGTGGATCAGGACGGGACACTACGGAGAAAGAGACCACTAGACTGGTAAAAAGATTGTTTATATGTGTAAACAACTGAGCGGATTGAACTGTTATTTGATTTATTATTTGGTCTTATAATAAAAGTTTAGGTCTTTAAACTGTTTTTTGAGTCATAATGTTTTGATTCGGTCATTGTTTTGATAGGATGACGTTAGAAACGCGTGCGCGTCCGGAGCTCCTGAAAAACTACATTTTCTTCTCTTTTGTCGTTTATTTTAATATATGAATCTATATTGTTTGTGCGTCTGCTGCTTCCAAAAGAAAAGAAAAAAAAAAAGCCTTTTGAAACAAACCTTCAAAAAGTAACCTTTTGAAGTTAATATTATGCTTATGGTATTGCATTCTCTTATTTTTGTTTAATATGAATGTATTTTTATATATGTATTAATTATAAGTAATTCAATACTATTTTTCTTAAATATTTGTTACATGTTCATTATAATAAAATACCTTCTGATAACTTACCGGTCTCAATTTCCACAGTTTGGAAGATGGAGATGCAGTTGATCAGGACGAGGAGAGAGTGGTGAAGAAATTCAGAATGGGTAAATAACACTATTCGGAATCGATGATAAAAACTGATTTATGCCAATTACAAGAACATTTTGTTGCTTGTTCTTTAGGAGATCTTATGGATACAGTGAAAAATGCAGCTGAGGGAGTGAAAACACATGGTTCGAGTGTTGCTTTTTGGATAAAGAACAGTGTCAGACCTAATCCAAGGAACGTGTTGCCGACATCACCGGGTCCACCTCAAATAGGAATACCATCAGAACCTGCAGCCAATTCTGCTGCATCAGCATCTTTGTGGGTGGAAAACAAGGTACTTTTTTGCTCATCAAGATCTCAGTGGGTTTACTTCATTTCCTTGAGATCAGGTATCACAGAAGAGCAAAAGCTGTCGTGTAGGGCTGCACGATTAATCGAATGCGATTGTCATGCGCATTTTGTTAGTAAAGCCGGTTCTGTAATCAGCAGTAAATCATCATCACGTGCTTTCAGATGGAGCAGCATTTACTACACAGAGCTGTAGTTCACTGACAAGTTACGCAAAAAAATCGATTCTGAAATCGTTCGCGATAATGACAGCATAGCTTCTCAGTGAACTACGGCTCTGTGAAGTAAATGCTGCTCCATCTGAAAGCATGTGAAAATACCACATTTAATAACATATTTTTACACGTATTTGGAGTTTCAGCGCGAGAGCGCCCTCCGGCCTTTGGATGGAGATTTACTGCTGGTCACAGAACCGTGCTTCACTGAAAGATACGCATGACAATCGCAGCTTCTGTCGAATCGCGATCTCGATTCCATTTCGATTTATCGTGCAGCCCTACTGTCGTGTCCAATTCATTTGATCTAATTCAGACTAATTCAGTCTAATTTTTATCTATGCTATATATTTTAGCATGTTTACTTATGTTTTGCTTTTTCTTAAAGTTTGGGGATCGGTCATGTGATATAATTGAGGACACATTTGTAGCTCCCTCTAGTTCAGTTGAATGGAGAACTGTCACAAAATCTGGTAAGGGTAAAAATTGTTCATGTTTTCTGTGTGTAGTTATTTGTTTTTCTTTCTGCAAGTTACATATATTGTCTTTTTCTGTTGTGACAGATTCCTTACGGACTGAACAGTCAGTCACCATATCAAAAGCAAGCAGAAGACAAGTTTGTATGGACCATCCACCCCAAGAGACACACAAAGCTAACGGACACTCTGTTAACTTACCCTCTGCTTCCATGCCAAACCCATCCTCCTCTCCCCGCTTGGGCAGATCCCTGTACCACCGACCACACAGGTTGAATTAAACATAGAATAAATGTGTTAAATCATGACATTTATGTTAGAAAGAGTCATAATTAAATAATTGAATTTAGTTTCTTGTTAAATGTTTTGTTGTTAGATATTATTGCTCCGGTTCGAAAGAGTGTAATAAATGCAAGGATATGAAACTGAAAGGAAATTTGTTTCGGTGTTGTAGCTTTTCGTCATCTCCTGAGACCAGTTCAGGACAAGCCAATTATACCAGCCTATATGAGAAGACCTTTCCCATCCGAGTGGTCCAGAGTCCTTCACATGGCAGCTCTAATCGTCTCTTCCGGGCCAGAGCCTGCTGTACAGCACAGGAGGTCAGACACTTGTTGTACGGGTTTGCTTAATAAACCAAATATTTCATGACATAATAAATGGTAAAATTACTTCATTAGACTTAGGACTGCACAATAAGAGTAAAACTGAATTCTGATTATCAAATAACAAGGGCTGTGATTTAATGTGCAGCATGAGTGAAGAACTGTTTTCATTTACACATGTTCAGCTCAGGATATTTTTATTTAGTAGTAGTAATAATAATGTTTATTATTATTGTTGTGTAGTCAAATTGATATATAATTGCAATTTGGGCCAAATTCTGTAGCCAAACAAGCAATACAGCACATCTGGAGATTGTTGTTTTTTATTTGATCAGAAAAAATATAAAAGATATTTCCCCAGGTTTTGCAGCCCTAATTGGACTTTGCTTTTGTTGTTATTATAGTCGGTGCGTGAGGAAGAAAAGGAGGTTTACAGGCAGCTTCTAGCCGTGGTGTCTAGTGGCCAGTCGACCTTCCTTCACGATGGAAGTTTTCACTCCAGCATTCGCTCGCATCGAGATTTGTGAGTATCTGTGTCGCGTTACTTTAAAACGTGTATTCTTTATATCTGTGACTAAACCTGAGCTGTTTAAAGGGATAGTACAAAAATGAACATTTTATCATTCTGTTTCTCACCTTTATATCATTCCAAACTCATAAGACTTTCGTTCATCTTCAGAACACAAATGAATATTTTTTATATACATTTTTTTTTTATATTCTCTCATTCTTATTGACCGTGCACTGAAAGTCCTATAGTTCCTGTAGATCAAGCAGTTTAATCTTAAGTCTTCTGAAGAGACACAGTCACTTTTTATTAGGGATGTAACGATGCACCTTGAGCCTGTTGAAAGTCGATACAAACAAATAACTATTCAAATCGGTTGAGATGTTAAACGAATCACGATTCATTTGGGGCTGGGAGTTTATATGAATGTATCTCTGAGGGGTCTTTAGAAAAGTTTAGATTATATTTTCTTTTCATCTGTATGATGCATGTTAAACTGATTTAAACTATTATAGATCAGTGGTTCATATGTGCAGCACTGCTTTGTTTACAGTGGTAACCAAGGAAACGCTGTATCGCTGCTGTTCCATAAGTGCCATCTGCTGTCAGACAGTGAATTTCCTTGTGAACACCCGGAGCAGTGGGCAGCCATTTATGCTGCGGCGCCCGGGGAGCAATCGGGGGTTCGGTGCCTTGCTCAAGGGCACCTCAGTCGTGGTATTGAAGGTTGGAGAGAGAGCGCTGTACATTCACTCCCCCCACCTACAATCCCTGCCGGTACGAGACTCGAACTCGCAACCTTTGGGTTACAAGTCCGACTCTCTAACCATTAGGTTTTTATCATATGAATTCCTCAGTTTATTTGATTTGATTTGATTTGATTTGTTTTAAAATGTCAATTTAGTTTTGTTATTTGACATTTAAATTTCACAAAGAAATGTTCAGCATTTTGTCCAAACAATAATAAAAGGATATCTTTTCATTTGGAATTTGTCTTAAATTGTTTTTTTTTTTAAAGCGTGATAAAATTGTATTGTGAAATCAGTATCATGAATCGTTACATCCCTACTTTATATGATTTGATTTAGGCTTTTATTCACATGAAAACATTCATCCGCACACATGCATAGAGCTCATCAAATATGGTAAACACAGAAGCTCAGCTGTGCTTAATTGACATGTAAGAACAAATCTCATTGGTTCTTGCCGAAGCACAAACATGCTTGCATCACATCAGTACAAACCTCATTGGTGGTTGCTCATCAAGCAAACATGTTTGATCTTCTATTTATCATATGAATCACTCAGTTCATATGGATTGTTTTGTTTTTTATTTGATCAGAAAAAATATAAAAGATATTTCCCCAGGTTTTGCAGCCCTAATTGGACTTTGCTTTTGTTGTTATTATAGTCGGTGCGTGAGGAAGAAAAGGAGGTTTACAGGCAGCTTCTAGCCGTGGTGTCTAGTGGCCAGTCGACCTTCCTTCACGATGGAAGTTTTCACTCCAGCATTCGCTCGCATCGAGATTTGTGAGTATCTGTGTCGCGTTACTTTAAAACGTGTATTCTTTATATCTGTGACTAAACCTGAGCTGTTTAAAGGGATAGTACAAAAATGAACATTTTATCATTCTGTTTCTCACCTTTATATCATTCCAAACTCATAAGACTTTCGTTCATCTTCAGAACACAAATGAATATTTTTTATATACATTTTTTTTATATTCTCTCATTCTTATTGACCGTCCACTGAAAGTCCTATAGTTCCTGTAGATCAAGCAGTTTAATCTTAAGTCTTCTGAAGAGACACAGTCACTTTTTATTAGGGATGTAACGATGCACCTTGAGCCTGTTGAAAGTCGATACAAACAAATAACTATTCAAATCGGTTGAGATGTTAAACGAATCACGATTCATTTGGGGCTGGGAGTTTATATGAATGTATCTCTGAGGGGTCTTTAGAAAAGTTTAGATTATATTTTCTTTTCATCTGTATGATGCATGTTAAACTGATTTAAACTATTATAGATCA
Source organism: Sinocyclocheilus grahami (assembly GCF_001515645.1). Classification (NCBI taxonomy): domain Eukaryota; kingdom Metazoa; phylum Chordata; class Actinopteri; order Cypriniformes; family Cyprinidae; genus Sinocyclocheilus; species Sinocyclocheilus grahami. The sequence goes on from NW_015506132.1 coordinate 369,964, forward strand.
GTGGTTCATATGTGCAGCACTGCTTTGTTTACAGTGGTAACCAAGGAAACGCTGTATCGCTGCTGTTCCATAAGTGCCATCTGCTGTCAGACAGTGAATTTCCTTGTGAACACCCGGAGCAGTGGGCAGCCATTTATGCTGCGGCGCCCGGGGAGCAATCGGGGGTTCGGTGCCTTGCTCAAGGGCACCTCAGTCGTGGTATTGAAGGTTGGAGAGAGAGCGCTGTACATTCACTCCCCCCACCTACAATCCCTGCCGGTACGAGACTCGAACTCGCAACCTTTGGGTTACAAGTCCGACTCTCTAACCATTAGGTTTTTATCATATGAATTCCTCAGTTTATTTGATTTGATTTGATTTGTTTTAAAATGTCAATTTAGTTTTGTTATTTGACATTTAAATTTCACAAAGAAATGTTCAGCATTTTGTCCAAACAATAATAAAAGGATATCTTTTCATTTGGAATTTGTCTTAAATTGTTTTTTTTTTTAAAGCGTGATAAAATTGTATTGTGAAATCAGTATCATGAATCGTTACATCCCTACTTTATATGATTTGATTTAGGCTTTTATTCACATGAAAACATTCATCCGCACACATGCATAGAGCTTGAAGGTTGGAGAGAGAGCGCTGTACATTCACTCCCCCCACCTACAATCCCTGCCGGTACGAGACTCGAACTCGCAACCTTTGGGTTACGAGTCCGACTCTCTAACCATTAGGTTTTTATCATATGAATTCCTCAGTTTATTTGATTTGATTTGATTTGATTTGTTTTAAAATGTCAATTTAGTTTTGTTATTTGACATTTAAATTTCACAAAGAAATGTTCAGCATTTTGTCCAAACAATAATAAAAGGATATCTTTTCATTTGGAATTTGTCTTAAATTGTTTTTTTTTTAAAGCGTGATAAAATTGTATTGTGAAATCAGTATCATGAATCGTTACATCCCTACTTTATATGATTTGATTTAGGCTTTTATTCACATGAAAACATTCATCCGCACACATGCATAGAGCTCATCAAATATGGTAAACACAGAAGCTCAGCTGTGCTTAATTGACATGTAAGAACAAATCTCATTGGTTCTTGCCGAAGCACAAACATGCTTGCATCACATCAGTACAAACCTCATTGGTGGTTGCTCATCAAGCAAACATGTTTGATCTTCTATTTATCATATGAATCACTCAGTTCATATGGATTGTTAACAATGTCTTCATGAATTTTCTGAAGTTTTGGTGAAATGGGCTTTAAATGATGGGCCAGATATTTTCGAAGATGAAAGTTATGGATTTTGATCAACCTAAATGTAATTGACAGAACTATTCCTTTAAGATAATTTTTGATGGTTTCTCTTACTTGGAGTGAAACATTTGGTCTCATTTCAGCTCCAGCTTCCTGTCGTCCAGTCGAAGTCGTCTTCAGTGTGCCTCTCTAGCAGGCTCTGATGCTGGAGTGTCATCCTACGGGTTATCCAGTCCGCCTCCCAGCCCCCGGCCTGGGTCCAGCCAGACTTCCAGTGCCCTTCCCAGTCCCGGTGCGTCCTTTAGCATTCCAGAGCCTCAGCTATGGGTCCATGACCTTGAGCCCAGTGCTAAAGGATCAGCTGTTCCCTCAGCTCCATCACCAGCTGCCCTTCAGGATACCTCCTCTCAGGACACGCAGTCATCAGGTGAGTCCCATTTCTCTCTTTCTTTTTCATGTTTGTAATGTAATCCTGGCTTAAAATTTGACTTTAAGTACTGTTTCACTTTCTTAAGCTCATGACGGAGATTCAGTCATTTTTGTGAAGGAGCAGCAGGGGAAGAAGCATGAAAGCTCAAGGTAGCAGAACATTTTTAGTTGATCTTTTCATCCATTTCTTTTTTTCTTTACATAACCCTATCTTACCCTTTCTAGTGTGCCGTGCTTCCAGGCTGAACTGTGGATCAAAGAACTGTGAGTACTTGTTTTCTCTTGTCTAACAAGTATCAGTGCCTTTAGTTTGTGGTAGTGAATAGCTTCTGAAATCGTCCATATTTGTTGTGTATTTTCAGGACTAGCCTCTATGACTCTCGAGTTCGGGAGCGACGGAGGTTGATTGAAGAGCAGGAGGCTCTGGCCTCTCAGCTCTTGCATCAGGTGAGTAAGTTTCCCCTCTTTTTATGCTACACCTGCATTTTATGTGACTAACCCACTCATGTTCTCATTTGTATCATCAGCGCCTCTCTGGAGAGGGTCGAGCCACCCCAGCGAGCATTGTGCTAAAGCTTCGAGTTCCTCTAGAGAAGGAGGTTCCTGTTGCAGCTGTTATCCAAACGCCTCAGCCTATTAAAGAGGAGCCAGAATTCCCAGCGTTAACAGAGGTAAGTGCTCCTAACTCAATACAAGTGCTCCTTCTGTGGAATACAAAAGTAGGTATTTTGAAGAATTCAATTCAAGTTTATTTGTATAGTGCTTTTTACGATACAAATTTTTGCAAAGCAACTTTACAGAAAATTAAGTTTCTACAATATTTAGTAGTAGCTTATCAGTGGTGGCTGTCAGTTTATGTACATATGGCAGAAATGTACGGAAAAATCAAAGACGTAATCAAGAATGTTGGTAATCAAACAGTTTTACCATTGATTATTTTTCTAAATATCTACTCTTACGTTGTAAATAAGTCATATAGGTTTGAAAATACCATGATGACAGGATTTTCATTTTTGAATGAACTTTTCCTTCAAGCTAGGGATGTTCATTTCGTTTATTTTTCCTAACCGACAACCGACGCTCGTTAACCGATTGTTAACCGTTTACCAACAAGATTATTTTAAATGGAAAGGATTAGTGTCTGTGACCCGTTAAAAACCATTTGTTTCCCGGGGATTAATTTTACATGCGCAAAAAGCAGCAAACAACAGAACAT